>NW_026613500.1:434194-476532 GCF_026213295.1 Gadus chalcogrammus | reverse complement strand
CAGCGGAGATGCTTTTGAAAAGCACCCCGGGGGCATTGTATGGGTCGGTAATATTTAACCTATTTAATTTTTGCATATAGAGCTCGATGTCATGCAATTAAAGTGAGATGAGTACTCCGATGGCTTGAAGCTTCGGCGCCGGGTCATTTTAAGGAAGATCTTTAAGGGCGGCGCTTGATTTTAACTGACAAAATGGCGTTCCGAACACCGGTGGTCACGTGGGTCAGGAACTCGATATCATGCAAGCACTTTGTTTTCTTTTTATTTTGTTCTACACCACAATTGCATGCTTTAAACATGACACGGGGCCAACAGTAAAGGCGTTTTTTCAGCCAACTCCCTGTTAGCCAGTTTACCTTGTCATACATGGAGCAATTTAAAATGCTCCTTACCGTAGCACCAACGAGCTGTGTGGTTTTCACAGTAGGTTTTGGTCTGCCCTCTGCTTTCACTCGTAGTCAGTTCACGATAGCTGTCCAATGAAGGCGGTGACTGGCCAGAGTGTTGTGTCAAGTGACTGAAGTGCAAAATTCTACCCTATCGGTCACTGGTTCACGGGTGGGACTTATCTGCCATAAGGATCAATTGAAACGGAAAATAAACACGAGCCGCCTGGGGCTCACTCGATTTACATTGAAGTCAATGGGAATAGTGGCGCTGTTGTGACTCACAGAATTGATTTCAGGAAAACAGCTCGTCTTCGTGAGTATTTCTGTTTCAAAGCACTGAAAAATGGATTGTTGTAAGATTTTTGGTTTATTTATTTTTTAACATTTTTTGGTGAAGCACTGCTTCACCTGTAGTCTTATAGAAGCCTCCACTGCTCCAAACTCTATTTGTGAAACATGCAGACGGCCTAGTGAGACTGGCAGCAGGCAGCAGCAAAGAGATGTAGCGACCTCGGTTTATTTCTTCAGCTTTCACATGCACACAAACACGCACACAGGGTGCTTGGTCTTTTTTTTGTTTTGTCGTTGTCTGTTAAACCGCCAAGTGGAGCGACGTGTCTGGGAAGCTGGCCTCTTGGTCTGAGCATGTGGTGGCATCGCTTCTCGGCCTTTTGGCTAAGATCAAGTGTAGTATCTGTTCTTATCAGTTTAATATCTGATACGTCCCCTACCCGGGGACCATATATTAAATTGATTTTTCGAACTGGGAGATGGAAAAGGGGCTTGCTCCGTCCACTCCACGCATCGACCTGGTATTGCAGTAACTCCAGGACCGGTGCACCCCTCTCTCACTGTGAAAAACAAAACTAAACTCCTCCTGAGAGTACACCCGTCCGCCTGTAGACAATAAAGTGTCATTTACAATTCACAAACGCACTGTTTACAATTACTCCAAACGATATTCTGTTGTAGTGATGTTATGGTTTGCGTCGAGGCATCGGGGCGTGTGTCGAGTACCTCGGCTCCTCCCCCAGCGAAGCTCCGTATCACATAGGCGAAATGACGTGGCGCGTGACGTTCGAGGCTTCATCTCGGGCTGTTCCGCGATATGGGTTCACAATTGGCACATTTCTACAAAAAGAAGACCCTACCCAGTTCCAAGATCACTTTTATGGCTATGTAATTAATCACACTCGTTCTCAGACATCATGCAGTTCTATTATTACAATTATTAGTAGGCTACTGTAGTTATAAGACAATCTATTTTGCCCGGGGTGACTTAAAACCTTTGTCAAATGATTTGTTCTCTACCATGAGCTCGGGAGATATTTATGAACGGCACACTCACACGTATCACTGAAATGACTTTAATTCTTAAACGTTTTGATGTTGTACGAAGCAAACATCACATCATCACAGGAAACTCTTTCTTTCATCATAATTTCATTCCTTGTCCCTAGCGTACTCATTTGAAGCTTCGAGGTCGAACCACTTTGATGGTTCACCTGGCTGCGAGGCTTTGACGTTTCATGAGGCATCATCTCGCCACCACTATTCTGTTGTTTAAGAAAGAAAAAAGGATTCTTTCTGTGGCGTGTCGATAACTCGGACCTCCAGGTTTCCTTTCGTTATGCTTCCATCACGCTGATTTCAGATTCGCCTGTCATCGTGTGACCGGTGGTCTACAGTGTTTATTAAAGTCTAGACATCTCCGAATGCTTTGCAACCGTTCTCCTGGGGAACACGCGTGGGCATCGTTCAGCCCACCTGAACGTGTACAACTCATACTTACCTGGCAAGGGAGATACCATGATCAAGAAGGTGGTTCACCCATAGCGAGGCTCAGCCATTGCACTGAGGCTGTTGCTGACCCGTGCGAATTCCCCAAATGTGGGAATCTCGATTGCTAATTTCTGGTAGTGGGGGACTGCGTTCGCGCTCTCCCCTGATCATGTGTTCTAAAGAAATAATAGCTATGAATGATACCACCCTGAGCACGCCCGATCTCGTCTGATCTCGGAGGCTAAGCAGGGTCCGGCCTGGTTAGTACTTGGATGGGTGACCGCCTGGGAATGGCTCATGACCCCCCAAAGTCCCTATCCCTCAACACTGGGATCGATCCAAAAGGATCGAGGATCAAAACGGACGGCTCCATCTGGTGGCCACTGGTGGGTGGTTTTATTTTCAGAAATGTCATGTGCAAGGCCTAGATTATCAAAATCCACTAGTCTGCTGGATGTTTTGTTTATTATTTTCATACTTTGAGTGGATGTAGCTGATGAGATTCATACAATCAAGTGGAAAAGTGTTAAATTGTTACATTTTTGGGCTGAATTAAGAAAAATAATAAGAGCCATTCACAGAACTCATTGTTTTGACCACACAGGGAGTGCAGCCATCACAGTGGGGGTGTATTCACACCTCTGGTTGCGGGAGTGAAGACACAAGGACTTCTAATTTCTTTGGTGTGTTTTTTCTTTCCAATACCCCACCCCTTCTGAAACCCAAGCACACTGAGACTCCAAAATACTTTTACAACTTTTATTTTTCAACCAGAATGTGTTTCATTGAAAAGGCAATCCATATAAACACAAATAACAAGATCATTTTAGTTAAAAGCTCGCCCACCACGACTAGGTACAGATCTACAGGCGAGAACACGAGAGCATGAGACGAGAGACAAACATGTACTACCATTTGCAAACATTTAGTTAAACATGGAGCTGACAGACATACACACATCACAAGGACAGGCACATATAAATAACATTAATAATAATAAAAAACACTCAACAATTAAAGAACACACACACACACACACACACACACACACACACACACACACACACACACACACACACACCACACACACACACACACACACACACACACACACACACCACACACACTTGTACTTAAGATACAAATCAACAATTGGCTTGTACAGGCTAAAGTGCAATAATGAACATGATTATCCATAGACTCGGGTGACCAATCAACAAATAAAGGCTCAAGCTGTTCCTCCCTTTTGTGTTTTCTTGAGCAAACTTTTGTTAAAACTGAAGCAGACAAATACATACAAACATCACAAAGACATGAAGCTGACAAAGACAAACAACATGCATGACAAAAACACAGATTATCTGAACATGAACAACCACTAAAGGGTATGTAAACTGATTGTGTTAGATTGGAACTGATTATGGTTTAAAAGATTGGCCTCGATATTGAACATAGAGCAGAATGGATACTACAAAGTTAATTTTAACAGCAATATAAATAATAATAAATAAAAAGCGAACAAAGAACTTCAAGTAAATCTGCAAAGTGCCTTTTTTTTAACGATATAAATAAATAGATAGTGCTTAATGAAGCACTTTAAAAAACACACACAAAGACAAAGACAAACACACACAAACAAGCCTCTTTCTCTCTCTTACAGATGGCACAGGAAACAGTGGCATCACAGAGGTAAGTTATTCACACACACACACACACACACACACACACACACACACACACACACACACACACACACACACACACACACACACACACACACACACACATATTCCAGGTATTTACACAGTCCTCCTGTCCAACTCTGCATCCACGACACTCTTAAAGTGTTCAAAGTTGTCATACACCACATTGTAAAAGCCAGGGGTAGTGGACTTCCTAGTGGATGGACAGTAGGAAAACATTTTCTGCATGCTTCCAGCCACTTTGTCCTTGAAAGGGTTGTACCTCTTCCACTGTCCACCACAGTTTGGCATGTGGCAAGCCCCACATGGCCTTGAGGACTTGTTAGGCATGAATGTCTTCACTGTTGGTGCAGGAGGGACAAGGCTCTGGCTGCAGGATGGCCCACGAAACAGGACGGAGGGGGCCTGTGGCTGTGCGGGGAGGACCAGCAGTATGGGTGCTGCCGACACAGGGGGTGGGCCGTAGGTCAACGCAGCAGGTGGCCTCGGCTGGAGGTGGGTGGGCGCAGGAGGCCTCGGCAGAATGGGGGTGAGCGCAGCAGGCTTCAGCCGGGTGGAGGACGACAAACCCAGTGGGCTGAACGGGCCGGTTCGCTGGAGTCACAGGCTCATCAACAAATAATCTGGAAATATAAAATACACATGTGATCAGTATTGATATGACGTGTGTGCTATTTGCTTTCCACAGCCAACAGGTGAAACAAAGTGCTTATGACAACTTAGCTCCGCTTCTCACCACGTCTCTTTCCAGCCTGGTGATGGATGTGCCGGTACTGGACCTGAGGCCGGTCTGGCGGAGCAGTCGCTCCTTCTGCCACTTCAGCAGCTCGTTCTGCTCTCCCTGCTGGCAGTACTGGAACAGCAGCCACACCAGCCAGCCGACATCATTCTCCACAAGCCACCTGAAGGTCTGACCGGCGTGCTTCCCGAACGTGATGACCAGCTGACCTTCCAAAGGTCTCTGCTGTCTTGAGATCCAGCCATTTAGGGTCAACAACAGTGCTGCTGCGGGCCTCTGCCACAGACCTTGCTGCCTCTGTACAGTACAGCCTGGCCTCTCCTAGCCGGTACAAAATGATGTTGGGGTACTGGTGTAGCTGTTGATGGCTGACCAGCGATGGTTTAGTGGCCAAGCTCTTCCCGCAGACATCACAGGTAAAGGTCTCCCTGGCGTCTGCATGGATCTTCAGATGACTCGCCAGGTTGGACTTTTCACCGAATGTCTTGTCGCACACGGTGCACTGATGTGTAGGCATGTTCCATCTGGTACTGTAAAACATGAATAAATGAGTAAAACTAAAAGCAGATCATTTAGATTGACAATATGTAGCCCTTTATTATACAGAAATCTGCTGTTGGTGTATTAGCCTAGGACAACAAGCTCGCCAGATTGTCAAGAGATTAACACGGTCGCCAAATTGCTTCATGTTACAATTACTCTCGCATCAGCTGTTGTCTCAACAGTCACATTTACCCATATTAACACATATCCACATCAAATTGACCAAGAAAACGTTGATTGTCGCCGAAAAGCAAACAAGTTTGCAGGTATGCGACGTAGCCCTTACTATTGTAAACAGTGTCGTTAGCCGCGCCTAGCTATCGTCACAAAACACACATTAATCAGCTTATTATTTCAACAACCCTTGGGTGAATATAGTAATGCCATACACCGTTGGAAAGCTTAGATTGCCACGATTAAAACGAGACTTCCCACGGGTAATATGGTTGCTCACCGACAAAACGGCGATAGGTTGACTAAAGTCTACCCAGCAGCTAAAAACGTAACCTCTACGTCTTCCCTTTATACACAACGACCACGTTATGACACGGTCGAAATCTTTTCTCTTTCTACAAAATCGAAACAGCTTAATACAAACCGTAAAAAAAAAGTCTAATTATTAACTAGCAAACGATGCAGGGGATAAAATGTACCTGAGTGAATCCTCCGTTGACTGCTTCACCGGGGAATACCACGTGCTGTAAGCTATTTTCTTTTTCAACTCGAGCTCATTGGCTGCAATAGAGTTCCGGGTGTTATATATTTATTTGTCATTGGACAGAAGTACAACGAAATTCAGTGAACTCACGTACTGGTCTAATTTAAAAGGTAACATAATAAATAATAAAGAAAGAAAGAAAATACATTCAACATTTCGTTCACTCACTGCTTCACCTGTAGTCTCATATAAGCCTCCACTGCTCCAAACTCTATTTGTGAAACATGCAGACGGAATAGTGAGACTGCCAGCAGGCAGCAGCAAAGAGATGTAGCGACCCTCGGTTTATTTCTCCAGCTTTCACAGACACACAAACACGCACACAGATTGCTTGGTCTTTTTTTTGTTTCGTCGTTGTCTGTTAAACCGCCAAGTGGAGCGACGTGTCTGGGAAGCTAGCCTCTTGGTCTGAGCATGTGTGTGCATCGCTTCTCGGCCTTTTGGCTAAGATCAAGTGTAGTATCTGTTCTTATCAGTTTAATATCTGATACGTCCCCTACCCGGGGACCATATATTAAATTGATTTTTTCGAACTGGGAGATGGAAAAGGGGCTTGCTCCGTCCACTCCACGCATCGACCTGGTATTGCAGTAACTCCAGGACCGGTGCACCCCTCTCTCACTGTGAAAAACTAAACTCCTCCTGAGAGTACACCCGTCCGCCTGTAGACAATAAAGTGTCATTTACAATTCACAAACGCACTGTTTACAATTACTCCAACGATATTCTGTTGTAGTGATGTTATGGTTTGCGTCGAGGCATCGGGGCGTGTGTCGAGTACCTCGGCTCCTCCCCCAGCGAAGCTCCGTATCACATAGGCGAAATGACGTGGCGCGTGACGTTCGAGGCTTCATCTCGGGCTGTTCCGCGATATGGGTTCACAATTGGCACATTTCTACAAAAAGAAGACCCTACCCAGTTCCAAGATCACTTTTATGGCTATGTAATTAATCACACTCGTTCTCAGACGTCATGCAGTTCTATTATTACAATTATTAGTAGGCTACTGTAGTTATAAGACAATCTATTTTGCCCGGGGTGACTTAAAACCTTTGTCAAATGATTTGTTCTCTACCATGAGCTCGGGAGATATTTATGAACGGCACACTCACACGTATCACTGAAATGACTTTAATTCTTAAACGTTTTGATGTTGTACGAAGCAAACATCACATCATCACAGGAAACTCTTTCTTTCATCATAATTTCATTCCTTGTCCCTAGCGTACTCATTTGAAGCTTCGAGGTCGAACCACTTTGATGGTTCACCTGGCTGCGAGGCTTTGACGTTTCATGAGGCATCATCTCGCCACCACTATTCTGTGTTTAAGAAAGAAAAAAGGATTCTTTCTGTGGCGTGTCGATAACTCGGACCTCCAGGTTTCCTTTCGTTATGCTTCCATCACGCTGATTTCAGATTCGCCTGTCATCGTGTGACCGGTGGTTCTACAGTGTTTATTAAAGTCTAGACATCTCCGAATGCTTTGCAACCGTTCTCCTGGGGAACACGCGTGGGCATCGTTCAGCCCACCTGAACGTGTACAACTCATACTTACCTGGCAAGGGAGATACCATGATCAAGAAGGTGGTTCACCCATAGCGAGGCTCAGCCATTGCACTGAGGCTGTTGCTGACCCGTGCGAATTCCCCAAATGTGGGAATCTCGATTGCATAATTTGGGGGGGACTGCGTTCGCGCTCTCCCCTGATCATGTTGTTCTAAAGAAATAATAGCTATGAATGATACCACCCTGAGCACGCCCGATCTCGTCTGATCTCGGAGGCTAAGCAGGGTCCGGCCTGGTTAGTACTTGGATGGGTGACCGCCTGGGAATGGCTCATGACCCCCCAAAGTCCCTATCCCTCAACACTGGGATCGATCCAAAAGGATCGAGGATCAAAACGGACGGCTCCATCTGGTGGCCACTGGTGGGTGGTTTTATTTTCAGAAATGTCATGTGCAAGGCCTAGATTATCAAAATCCACTAGTCTGCTGGATGTTTTGTTTATTATTTTCATACTTTGAGTGGATGTAGCTGATGAGATTCATACAATCAAGTGGAAAAGTGTTAAATTGTTACATTTTTGGGCTGAATTAGAAAAATAATAAGAGCCATTCACAGAACTCATTGTTTTGACCACACAGGGAGTGCAGCCATCACAGTGGGGGTGTATTCACACCTCTGGTTGCGGGAGTGAAGACACAGGACTTCTAATTTCTTTGGTGTGTTTTTTCTTTCCAATACCCCACCCCTTCTGAAACCCAAGCACACTGAGACTCCAAATACTTTTACAACTTTATTTTTCAACCAGAATGTGTTTCATTGAAAAGGCAATCCATATAAACACAAATAAACAAGATCATTTTAGTTAAAAGCTCGCCCACCACGACTAGGTACAGATCTACAGGCGAGAACACGAGAGCATGAGACGAGAGACAAACATGTACTACCATTTGCAAACATTTAGTTAAACATGGAGCTGACAGACATACACACATCACAAGGACAGGCACATATAAATAACATTAATAATAATAAAAAACACTCAACAATTAAAGAACACACACACACACACACACACACACACACACACACACACACACACACACACACACACACACACACACACACACACACTTGTACTTAAGATACAAATCAACAATTGGCTTGTACAGGCTAAAGTGCAATAATGAACATGATTATCCATAGACTCGGGTGACCAATCAACAAATAAAGGCTCAAGCTGTTCCTCCCTTTTGTGTTTTCTTGAGCAAACTTTTGTTAAAACTGAAGCAGACAAATACATACAAACATCACAAAGACATGAAGCTGACAAAGACAAACAACATGCATGACAAAAACACAGATTATCTGAACATGAACAACCACTAAAGGGTATGTAAACTGATTGTGTTAGATTGGAACTGATTATGGTTTAAAAGATTGGCCTCGATATTGAACATAGAGCAGAATGGATACTACAAAGTTAATTTTAACAGCAATATAAATAATAATAAATAAAAAGCGAACAAAAGAACTTCAAGTAAATCTGCAAAGTGCCTTTTTTTTTAACGATATAAATAAATAGATAGTGCTTAATGAAGCACTTTAAAAAACACACACAAGACAAAGACAAACACACCAAACAAGCCTCTTTCTCTCTCTTACAGATGGCACAGGAACAGTGGCATCACAGAGGTAAGTTATTCACACACACACACCACACACACACACACACACACACACACACACACACACACACACATACACACACGCATTTCCAGGTAATTTACACAGTCCTCCTGTCAACTCTGCATCCACGACACTCTTAAAGTGTTCAAAGTTGTCATACACCACATTGTAAAAGCCAGGGGTAGTGGACTTCCTAGTGGATGGACAGTAGGAAAACATTTCTGCATGCTTCCAGCCACTTTGTCCTTGAAAGGGTTGTACCTCTTCCACTGTCCACCACAGTTTGGCATGTGGCAAGCCCCACATGGCCTTGAGGACTTGTTAGGCATGAATGTCTTCACTGTTGGTGCAGGAGGGACAAGGCTCTGGCTGCAGGATGGCCCACGAAACAGGACGGAGGGGGCCTGTGGCTGTGCGGGGAGGACCAGCAGTATGGGTGCTGCCGACACAGGGGGTGGGCCGTAGGTCAACGCAGCAGGTGGCCTCGGCTGGAGGTGGGTGGGCGCAGGAGGCCTCGGCAGAATGGGGGTGAGCGCAGCAGGCTTCAGCCGGGTGGAGGACGACAAACCCAGTGGGCTGAACGGGCCGGTTTCGCTGGAGTCACAGGCTCATCAACAAATAATCTGGAAATATAAAATACACATGTGATCAGTATTGATATGACGTGTGTGCTATTTGCTTTCCACAGCCAACAGGTGAAACAAAGTGCTTATGACAACTTAGCTCCGCTTCTCACCACGTCTCTTTCCAGCCTGGTGATGGATGTGCCGGTACTGGACCTGAGGCCGGTCTGGCGGAGCAGTCGCTCCTTCTGCCACTTCAGCAGCTCGTTCTGCTCTCCCTGCTGGCAGTACTGGAACAGCAGCCACACCAGCCAGCCGACATCATTCTCCACAAGCCACCTGAAGGTCTGACCGGCGTGCTTCCCGAACGTGATGACCAGCTGACCTTTCCAAAGGTCTCTGCTGTCTTGAGATCCAGCCATTTAGGGTCAACAACAGTGCTGCTGCGGGCCTCTGCCACAGACCTTGCTGCCTCTGTACAGTACAGCCTGGCCTCTCCTAGCCGGTACAAAATGATGTTGGGGTACTGGTGTAGCTGTTGATGGCTGACCAGCGATGGTTAGTGGCCAAGCTCTTCCCGCAGACATCACAGGTAAAGGTCTCCCTGGCGTCTGCATGGATCTTCAGATGACTCGCCAGGTTGGACTTTTCACCGAATGTCTTGTCGCACACGGTGCACTGATGTGTAGGCATGTTCCATCTGGTACTGTAAAACATGAATAAATGAGTAAAACTAAAAGCAGATCATTTAGATTGACAATATGTAGCCCTTTATTATACAGAAATCTGCTGTTGGTGTATTAGCCTAGGACAACAAGCTCGCCAGATTGTCAAGAGATTAACACGGTCGCCAAATTGCTTCATGTTACAATTACTCTCGCATCAGCTGTTGTCTCAACAGTCACATTTACCCATATTAACACATATCCACATCAAATTGACCAAGAAAACGTTGATTGTCGCCGAAAAGCAACAAGTTTGCAGGTATGCGACGTAGCCCTTACTATTGTAAACAGTGTCGTTAGCCGCGCCTAGCTATCGTCACAAAACACACATTAATCAGCTTATTATTTCAACAACCCTTGGGTGAATATAGTAATGCCATACACCGTTGGAAAGCTTAGATTGCCACGATTAAAACGAGACTTCCCACGGGTAATATGGTTGCTCACCGACAAAACGGCGATAGGTTGACTAAGTCTACCCAGCAGCTAAAAACGTAACCTCTACGTCTTCCCTTTATACACAACGACCACGTTATGACACGGTCGAAATCTTTTCTCTTTCTACAAAATCGAAACAGCTTAATACAAACCGTAAAAAAAAAATGTCTAATTATTAACTAGCAAACGATGCAGGGGATAAAATTTACCTGAGGAATCCTCCGTTGACTGCTTGCACCGGGGAATACCACGTGCTGTAAGCTATTTTCTTTTTCAACTCGAGCTCATTGGCTGCAATAGAGTTCCGGGTGTTATAGATATATATTTATTTGTCATTGGACAGAAGTACAACGAAATTCAGTGCACTCACGTACTGGTCTAATTTAAAAAGGTAACATAATAAATAATAAAGAAAGAAAGAAAATACATTCAACATTTCGTTCACTCACTGCTTCACCTGTAGTCTCATATAAGCCTCCACTGCTCCAAACTCTATTTGTGAAACATGCAGACGGAATAGTGAGACTGCCAGCAGGCAGCAGCAAAGAGATGTAGCGACCCTCGGTTTATTTCTCCAGCTTTCACAGACACACAAACACGCACACAGATTGCTTGGTCTTTTTTTTGTTTCGTCGTTGTCTGTTAAACCGCCAAGTGGAGCGACGTGTCTGGGAAGCTAGCCTCTTGGTCTGAGCATGTGTGTGCATCGCTTCTCGGCCTTTTGGCTAAGATCAAGTGTAGTATCTGTTCTTATCAGTTTAATATCTGATACGTCCCCTACCCGGGGACCATATATTAAATTGATTTTTCGAACTGGGAGATGGAAAAGGGGCTTGCTCCGTCCACTCCACGCATCGACCTGGTATTGCAGTAACTCCAGGACCGGTGCACCCCTCTCTCACTGTGAAAAACAAAACTAAACTCCTCCTGAGAGTACACCCGTCCGCCTGTAGACAATAAAGTGTCATTTACAATTCACAAAACGCACTGTTTACAATTACTCCAACGATATTCTGTTGTAGTGATGTTATGGTTTGCGTCGAGGCATCGGGGCGTGTGTCGAGTACCTCGGCTCCTCCCCCAGCGAAGCTCCGTATCACATAGGCGAAATGACGTGGCGCGTGACGTTCGAGGCTTCATCTCGGGCTGTTCCGCGATATGGGTTCACAATTGGCACATTTCTACAAAAAGAAGACCCTACCCAGTTCCAAGATCACTTTTATGGCTATGTAATTAATCACACTCGTTCTCAGACGTCATGCAGTTCTATTATTACAATTATTAGTAGGCTACTGTAGTTATAAGACAATCTATTTTGCCCGGGGTGACTTAAAACCTTTGTCAAATGATTTGTTCTCTACCATGAGCTCGGGAGATATTTATGAACGGCACACTCACACGTATCACTGAAATGACTTTAATTCTTAAACGTTTTGATGTTGTACGAAGCAAACATCACATCATCACAGGAAACTCTTTCTTTCATCATAATTTCATTCCTTGTCCCTAGCGTACTCATTTGAAGCTTCGAGGTCGAACCACTTTGATGGTTCACCTGGCTGCGAGGCTTTGACGTTTCATGAGGCATCATCTCGCCACCACTATTCTGTTGTTTAAGAAAGAAAAAGGATTCTTTCTGTGGCGTGTCGATAACTCGGACCTCCAGGTTTCCTTTCGTTATGCTTCCATCACGCTGATTTCAGATTCGCCTGTCATCGTGTGACCGGTGGTCTACAGTGTTTATTAAAGTCTAGACATCTCCGAATGCTTTGCAACCGTTCTCCTGGGGAACACGCGTGGGCATCGTTCAGCCCACCTGAACGTGTACAACTCATACTTACCTGGCAAGGGAGATACCATGATCAAGAAGGTGGTTCACCCATAGCGAGGCTCAGCCATTGCACTGAGGCTGTTGCTGACCCGTGCGAATTCCCCAAATGTGGGAATCTCGATTGCATAATTTCTGGTAGTGGGGGACTGCGTTCGCGCTCTCCCCTGATCATGTTGTTCTAAAGAAATAATAGCTATGAATGATACCACCCTGAGCACGCCCGATCTCGTCTGATCTCGGAGGCTAAGCAGGGTCCGGCCTGGTTAGTACTTGGATGGGTGACCGCCTGGGAATGGCTCATGACCCCCCAAAGTCCCTATCCCTCAACACTGGGATCGATCCAAAAGGATCGAGGATCAAAACGGACGGCTCCATCTGGTGGCCACTGGTGGGTGGTTTTATTTTCAGAAATGTCATGTGCAAGGCCTAGATTATCAAAATCCACTAGTCTGCTGGATGTTTTGTTTATTATTTTCATACTTTGAGTGGATGTAGCTGATGAGATTCATACAATCAAGTGGAAAAGTGTTAAATTGTTACATTTTTGGGCTGAATTAAGAAAAATAAGAGCCATTCACAGAACTCATTGTTTTGACCACACAGGGAGTGCAGCCATCACAGTGGGGGTGTATTCACACCTCTGGTTGCGGGAGTGAAGACACAAGGACTTCTAATTTCTTTGGTGTGTTTTTTCTTTCCAATACCCCACCCCTTCTGAAACCCAAGCACACTGAGACTCCAAAATACTTTTACAACTTTTATTTTTCAACCAGAATGTGTTTCATTGAAAAGGCAATCCATATAAACACAAATAAACAAGATCATTTTAGTTAAAAGCTCGCCCACCACGACTAGGTACAGATCTACAGGCGAGAACACGAGAGCATGAGACGAGAGACAAACATGTACTACCATTTGCAAACATTTAGTTAAACATGGAGCTGACAGACATACACACATCACAGGACAGGCACATATAAATAACATTAATATAATTAAAAAACACTCAACAATTAAAGAACACACACACACACACACACACACACACACACACACACACACACACACACACACACACACACACACACACACACACACACACACACACACACACTTGTACTTAAGATACAAATCAACAATTGGCTTGTACAGGCTAAAGTGCAATAATGAACATGATTATCCATAGACTCGGGTGACCAATCAACAAATAAAGGCTCAAGCTGTTCCTCCCTTTTGTGTTTTCTTGAGCAAACTTTTGTTAAAACTGAAGCAGACAAATACATACAAACATCACAAAGACATGAAGCTGACAAAGACAAACAACATGCATGACAAAAACACAGATTATCTGAACATGAACAACCACTAAAGGGTATGTAAACTGATTGTGTTAGATTGGAACTGATTATGGTTTAAAAGATTGGCCTCGATATTGAACATAGAGCAGAATGGATACTACAAAGTTAATTTTAACAGCAATATAAATAATAATAAATAAAAAGCGAACAAAAGAACTTCAAGTAAATCTGCAAAGTGCCTTTTTTTTTAACGATATAAATAAATAGATAGTGCTTAATGAAGCACTTTAAAAAACACACACAAAGACAAAGACAAACACACACAAACAAGCCTCTTTCTCTCTCTTACAGATGGCACAGGAACAGTGGCATCACAGAGGTAAGTTATTCACACACACACACACACACACACACACACACACACACACACACACACACACACACACACACACACACACACACACACATACACACACGCATTTCCAGGTATTTACACAGTCCTCCTGTCCAACTCTGCATCCACGACACTCTTAAAGTGTTCAAAGTTGTCATACACCACATTGTAAAAGCCAGGGGTAGTGGACTTCCTAGTGGATGGACAGTAGGAAAACATTTTCTGCATGCTTCCAGCCACTTTGTCCTTGAAAGGGTTGTACCTCTTCCACTGTCCACCACAGTTTGGCATGTGGCAAGCCCCACATGGCCTTGAGGACTTGTTAGGCATGAATGTCTTCACTGTTGGTGCAGGAGGGACAAGGCTCTGGCTGCAGGATGGCCCACGAAACAGGACGGAGGGGGCCTGTGGCTGTGCGGGGAGGACCAGCAGTATGGGTGCTGCCGACACAGGGGGTGGGCCGTAGGTCAACGCAGCAGGTGGCCTCGGCTGGAGGTGGGTGGGCGCAGGAGGCCTCGGCAGAATGGGGGTGAGCGCAGCAGGCTTCAGCCGGGTGGAGGACGACAAACCCAGTGGGCTGAACGGGCCGGTTCGCTGGAGTCACAGGCTCATCAACAAATAATCTGGAAATATAAAATACACATGTGATCAGTATTGATATGACGTGTGTGCTATTTGCTTTCCACAGCCAACAGGTGAAACAAAGTGCTTATGACAACTTAGCTCCGCTTCTCACCACGTCTCTTTCCAGCCTGGTGATGGATGTGCCGGTACTGGACCTGAGGCCGGTCTGGCGGAGCAGTCGCTCCTTCTGCCACTTCAGCAGCTCGTTCTGCTCTCCCTGCTGGCAGTACTGGAACAGCAGCCACACCAGCCAGCCGACATCATTCTCCACAAGCCACCTGAAGGTCTGACCGGCGTGCTTCCCGAACGTGATGACCAGCTGACCTTTCCAAAGGTCTCTGCTGTCTTGAGATCCAGCCATTTAGGGTCAACAACAGTGCTGCTGCGGGCCTCTGCCACAGACCTTGCTGCCTCTGTACAGTACAGCCTGGCCTCTCCTAGCCGGTACAAAATGATGTTGGGGTACTGGTGTAGCTGTTGATGGCTGACCAGCGATGGTTTAGTGGCCAAGCTCTTCCCGCAGACATCACAGGTAAAGGTCTCCCTGGCGTCTGCATGGATCTTCAGATGACTCGCCAGGTTGGACTTTTCACCGAATGTCTTGTCGCACACGGTGCACTGATGTGTAGGCATGTTCCATCTGGTACTGTAAAACATGAATAAATGAGTAAAACTAAAAGCAGATCATTTAGATTGACAATATGTAGCCCTTTATTATACAGAAATCTGCTGTTGGTGTATTAGCCTAGGACAACAAGCTCGCCAGATTGTCAAGAGATTAACACGGTCGCCAAATTGCTTCATGTTACAATTACTCTCGCATCAGCTGTTGTCTCAACAGTCACATTTACCCATATTAACACATATCCACATCAAATTGACCAAGAAAACGTTGATTGTCGCCGAAAAGCAACAAGTTTGCAGGTATGCGACGTAGCCCTTACTATTGTAAACAGTGTCGTTAGCCGCGCCTAGCTATCGTCACAAAACACACATTAATCAGCTTATTATTTCAACAACCCTTGGGTGAATATAGTAATGCCATACACCGTTGGAAAGCTTAGATTGCCACGATTAAAACGAGACTTCCCACGGGTAATATGGTTGCTCACCGACAAAACGGCGATAGGTTGACTAAAGTCTACCCAGCAGCTAAAAACGTAACCTCTACGTCTTCCCTTTATACACAACGACCACGTTATAATAATAATAATAATAATACATTTAATTTAGAGGCGCCTTTCAAAACACCCAAGGTCACCTTACAGAGCATATAGTCATCATACATTTTTTTTAAAAAACAAGACATTGTGGAAAAAATAAATAAATAAATAAATAAATAATTAAATAAATAAACATAAGCAATAAGAAAGAAATAAAACAAAACAAGACAAAACAAAACAAAAAAAACTATCAAAACAGTGATCAGTTAGACGTTGTGTGCGAGTTTGAACAGGTGAGTTTTGAGTTGTGACTTGAAGGTTGTAATGGTGTCTGACTGTTTTATGTGTGGGGGGAGGGAGTTCCAGAGCCTGGGTGCTGAACAGCTGAATGACCGGGCACCCATTGAAGTGAGTCGTGATGTGGGATACATAGTAGTCCAGCAGAGGTTGAGCGGAGGGAGCGGGAGGGAGTGTATTCTTGGAGGAGGTCGCAGAGATAACTGGGGGCTAGGTTGTGGAGAGCTTTGTAGGTGAGGAGTAGGGTTTTGTATTGGATGCGGTAGTGTACTGGGAGCCAGTGAAGTTTAATGAGGACAGGGGTGATGTGGTCAGATGATTTGGTGCGGGTGATGATCCGGGCGGCTGAGTTCTGAATGATCTGCAGTCTGTTGATGAGTTTGGTGGGGAGTCCGGTGAGGAGGGCTTTGCAGTAGTCTATGCGTGATGTGACAAATGAGTGAACTAGGATTTCAGTGCTGGATTGGGTCAGTGATGGGCGGAGTCTGGCGATGTTGCGGAGGTGGAAGAATGCAGTCCGGGTGATGTTGTGAATATGGCACGGTCGAAATCTTTTCTCTTTCTACAAAATCGAAACAGCTTAATACAAACCGTAAAAAAAAAAGTCTAATTATTAACTAGCAACGATTGCAGGGGATAAAATTTACCTGAGTGACATCCCTCCGTTGACCTGCTTCACCGGGGAATACCACGCTGCTGTAAGCTATTTTCTTTTTCAACTCGAGCTCATTGGCTGCAATAGAAGTTCCGGGTGTTATAGATATATATTTATTTGTCATTGGACAGAAGTACAACGAAATTCAGTGCACTCACGTACTGGTCTAATTTAAAAAGGTAACATAATAAATAATAAAGAAAGAAAGAAAATACATTCAACATTTCGTTCACTCACTGCTTCACCTGTAGTCTCATATAAGCCTCCACTGCTCCAAACTCTATTTGTGAAACATGCAGACGGAATAGTGAGACTGCCAGCAGGCAGCAGCAAAGAGATGTAGCGACCTCGGTTTATTTCTCCAGCTTTCACAGACACACAAACACGCACACAGATTGCTTGGTCTTTTTTTATGTTACCTTTTGGGATATATTAAAAGACCCCACTTTTAGAGATGTTTAATGAAAGTTTGCATAGTAATAATCTACCATTATCCTTAAGAACAGGTATCATCTCCTTGCTTTACAAAAAAGGAGACAAAAAAGACATTAAGAACTGGCGCCCACTTACCTTGCTTGGTGTAGACAGAAAGATCCTTGCAAAAGCCCTTTTTTTCCGCCTGCAACAAGTGTCTGGGCAGATTGTGGGGAAGAGCAGACATGTGCAATACCTGGAAGATGCATGAGTGAAAGTCTTGCCTTAGTCAGAGATTCCTACCTCTACGCATATGACCGCAGACTGCCATTATGTATATCCGCCTAGATTTGGAAAAAGTATTTGACAAGGTTAGCCATACCTTCCTCAGGAAAGTCCTGGTTAAACTTGGTTTTGGGCCTCAGCTTAGAGCTTGGATTGACTTGCTGTATACTGACTGCTTAAGCAAGGTTGTTATCAATGGTCACTCCACTGACACCTTTGAAGTTTGCTCAGGAGTAAGACAGGGATGCCCATTGTCTGTTATGTTGTTTATATTTGCCATGGAGCCCTTGGCTCGGGCTATAAAGGAAGACCCTTCTATTCATGGTCTCCAAGTCCCTGGAAGCGGGGGACAGGAAGCCAAGCTAGCCGTGTATATGGATGATCTAACCATATTATGCACAGACAATAAGTCAATACTCAAAGTGCTATATTGGTTGTGACCAATTCTCCGCCGCCTCTAGTGCCAAACTCAATAGGTCAAAAAGTGAAATCTTGTATCTTAATTGGCCTGAACCTAATTTTAACCACGGCCTGGTCCAAAGGGATGAGAGAATTAAGATTCTTGGACTAGAGATTGGGCAAAATATGGAAAATATTAATTGGGGAGAAAAAAACTACCAATGATTAAAGGTAAACTGCTCCAATGGGAACAAAGAAATCTCACCTTTACGGGGAAAGTACTGGTGATCAACTCAGAAATTGTTGCTTCTCTCACTTACCTTGCCGCAACAATTCCAGCCCCCAAGCATGTAATGACAGCCCTGAGAAGATGCATTTTCAGTTTGTGTGGGGAGAGCGCAGCAAGAGAGAATTAGACGAGAGATAATGTATAGACCATTGCAGAAAGGGGGTCAAAATGTCCCTGATCTAGCAAAGAAAATGGAGGCTCTATTCCTGACGCCCATATTGCAGGCAGTACTAAACGAAAATAGGAGGAGCCTATGGCCAAATTTCGCCATGTTCTGGGTAGGCCATCAAGTCCTAAGGAAAGTGGGGTTAAGACCGTGCCTAAAAAGACCTCATGCAGAGAAGAGACCTCCGCTGTATGAAAGGGTGGTGACCTTTGTAAAGTCTGGAAAGTGGCGGGATGTTGGTCGGGTATAGACCGAGCCTTCGTGGAGAGTTGTTTGAGCCCCGAACGGTCAAGACTGGTTACTGTTGGCGTGCTGGCTGAAACCAGCTGCCTTAGGGTGTGGAGAAATGTCAATGCGCCTTTTTTGTTCAATGCATATAGAGAGCTCGCTTGGCAGGCAGTTCAGAGGTGTCTCCCTACACGAGACATTCTGAAGAGACGGGGGTCATCTAAGAGTGCAAGATGTCCCAGGGTGGGGTGTGGTGGAGATGAGGATGTTTCACATTTGTTGTGGTCATGTGGGGTGGCTCGGAGGGTTTGGCGCTTATTGGGGCCATGGCTGGGTGACCTGTTTAGAGTCCCAACGGAATCAGATGTCCTGTATGGGGTTATAAAGAGTGGTGACGGTAAGGGCTGGGAAAGATGGTGGGCCTTGATTAATTGCACAAAAGAGTCGATGTGGAGGTGTCGTAACCTAATGGTGTACAAGAGCCTTTTGTTTTCAGCGGAATCAATCGTTAATTTGAGCATAACCTTGGTAAAGGATTATGTGTGGAGGGACAAGGAACGATATGGAATTGTGGTATGTAAGGAACTCTGGAAATAGAGAACACTGAGTTATGTAGAATTTTGTGTTAACATTTGAATGCGTTGACCTTGCTGTAAAAATGTAACTATTTTGCTTGTTAACCTTTGAATGTGTTTTGGACCTTGAAACCATGTTGTAAAATGTAACTCTGTGCCTGACTTAAATAAACGCCTAAAAATTGAAAAATTGAATTGGTTCACCCATAGCGAGGCTCAGCCATTGCACTGAGGCTGTTGCTGACCCGTGCGAATTCCCCAAATGTGGGAATCTCGATGCATAATTTCTGGTAGTGGGGGACTGCGTTCGCGCTCTCCCCTGATCATGTTGTTTCTAAAGAAATAATAGCTATGAATGGCTTCATAGTGCTATATTGCAGTCCATACCATGTTTTGCATCGCTACGTTTCTTCAAAAGATCACGCAACGATGACGCCCAAGCAGTGTAATGCATTGCGTTCAAATATGGAACTCTGAGTCTGGAATAACGCATTCATTCATTCATTCATCATTCATTCATTCATTCATCATTCATTTCTTTCATTCATTATGGATCCTTATTTCCAGAGAATATTTGTGCAAGGCCTAGATTATCAAAATCCGTAGTCTGCCTGAATGTTTTTGTTTATTTATTTTCATACTTGCGTTGATGTAGCTGATGAGATCATATTATCAAGTGGCAAAAGTTTTAATTGTTACATTTTTGGGCTGAATTAAGAAAAATAAGTAAGAATGTATTCAGTGCACTCACTTTGTCTGGATGACAGAGCCATTCACAGAATTCATTATTTTGACCACACAGGGAGTGCAGCCAGCAAAGTGGGGGTGTATTCACACCTCTGGTTGCGGGAGCGAAGACACAAGGACTTCTAATTTCTTTGGTGTGTTTTTTCTTTCCACTACCCCACCCCTTGTGAAAGCCAAGCACAAAGAGACCTCAAATTCTTTTACAACTTTTATTTTTCACCCCGAATGGGTTTCATTGAAAAGGCAATGCATATAAAACACAAGTAAACAAGATCTGTTTAATTAAAAGCTCGCCCACCACAACAAGGTACAGATCTACAGGCGAGGAACACGAGAGCATGAGACGAGAGACAAACATGTACTACCATTTGCAACATTTAGTTAAACATGGAGCTGACAGACATGCACACATCAAAAGGAAAGGCACATATAAATAACATTAATAATAATGCAAAAATCTCAACAATTGAAGAACACACACTTGTACTTCAAGATACAACTCAACAATTGGCTTGTACAGGCTAAAGTGCAATAATGAACATGATTATCCAAAGACTCAGGTGACCAATCAACAAATAAAGGCTCAAGCTGTTCCTCCCTTTTGTGTTTTTTTTGTGTTTTCTTTAGCAAACTTTTGTTAAAACTGAAGCAGACAAATACATACAAACAAGCCTCTTTCTCTCTCTTACAGATGGCACAGGAACAGTGGCATCACAGAGGTAAGTTATTCACACACACACACACACACACACACACACTAGGGCTGGGCGATATGGACCAAAAAGTCATATCTCGATATCTTCAAGCAGAATATCGATATAAGATATATATCGATATTTGTCGAAGGCGGGGGGGGTGCGGCGCGCTCCGTGCGCAGATTTGATATGACTATTTCTACCGTTCGGAATTGAATACAGTTTGATGGTTGAAATAAACCGTGGACTAGACACTGCCTCCGCCTCGTATTAGAGAACATTATAATATATAACATCACGGCCAAAAGCTTTTGTGCGCCTCCGAAATATTATGAACCGTAACGACTGCGTGGGGGGGGGCGGACATGACATGCTATTTTATGTATTCTTTAATATGGTATTAGTGGGCAACTAACACAGTATTCAAAGACGTTCCAGAGAAATTCTGCCGTGCAGCCACGGTACCATGCGCTGTTTACAGTGGATGTATCGCAATGGCGAGGCGCATAGCCTTTAGCCGTGTTCTGTAAATATTCTAGAACACACGGGAGGCATGTCGCAGTTCATGTACTTCAGCGAGTCAAAGCCAAAGTTCCTTTCCCCCAATTCCTTCTCAACCATGGCTCAGATAACCCCCCAATACAGTCTCGTTGTGGAAATACAAGAGACGTCAAAGAACCGACAAGAAACACTCGCGTTACAGTGTGTGTGTTCACACACAACAACACAACACACACACACACACACATGTGGCGCTCGCACGGTCGTGTCTCCATGGGCGGGCCAACGTCTCTGGGCGGGCCAGGCAGAGTAAGGGAGGCGCTTGGTTGAATAAACCGTGGACATAACACTGGCCTCCACCTCGTATTTGAGAACATTATAAGATATATATCACGGCCAAAAGCTGTGTGCACCTCCGGAATATAATGGACAGAATTGCACCCCTTTGGTTGCGAACAGTTTTTTAAGCACTCCTCCACAAATTACGTGATTTTGTAAGTCGTCAGACAACTCCCTATCCAAACCATTTCATACTATGGAGCTGTTGGTCTTTCGCCTTGCAAACAAGCTCTCCATTTTGTGCTCGCCATTTTGTAGTGGTGTTCGAATTCTCCAGTGGTTAATTTCCATGCACAATATAGTGCACGTAAAATACCCATAAATAGTGGAACGATTTCGAACACAGGGCTCATGTTTTCAAAAAGTGACGTGAGGAGCATTGAGGGGGGCCGGGGGGGGGGCAGGCAGAGGCTGTGTGTGTTGACCCGGAGGCAGAGCGGGAGAGACATAAGCAGAGTAACGAAATAGCAGGCGGTCAGGCGCGGTTCCGAAACTGGTGTTGATTTGGAACAAAATGTGCTGTAATTTCAACGCAAATTAAATTATATCGTTATTGACGATATGGTCTCGTTTCATATCGCGTTTGAAAAAATATCGATATATTTTAAAATATCGATATATCGCCCAGCCCTACACACCACACAACAACACACACACACACACACACCACACACACACACACACACACACACACACACACACACACACACACACACACACACACACACACACACACACACACACACACACACACACACACACACTCCTCCTTTCCAACTCTGCATCCACGACACTCTTAAAGAGTTCAAAGTTGTCATACACCACATTGTCGAAGCCAGGGGTAGTGGACTTCCTAGTGGATGGGACAGTAGGAAAACATTTCTGCATGCTTCCAGCCACTTTGTCCTTGAAATGGTTGTACCTCTTCCACTGTCCACCACAGTTTGGCATGTGGCAAGCCCCACATGGCCTTGAGGACTTGTTAGGCATGAATGCCTTCACTGTTGGTGCAGGAGGGGACAAAGCTCTGGATGCAGGATGTCCCACGAAACAGGACGGAGGGGGGCCTGTGGCTGTGCGGGGAAGACCTGCAGTATGGGTGCTGCGACACAGGGGGTGGGCCGTAGTCAACGCAGCGGGTGGCCTCGGCTGGAGGTGAGCAGGCTTCGGCAGCAGGCTTCGGCCGGGTGGAGGGACGACAACCCAGTGGGCTGAACGGGTCGGTTCGCGGGAGGTCACAGGCTGTGGCTCATCAACAAATAATCTGGAAACAATAAAATACAACATGTGATCAGTATTGATATGACGTGTGTGCTATTTGCTTTCCACAGCCAACAGGTGAAACAAAGTGCTTATGACAACTTACCTCCGCTTCTCACCACGTCTCTTTCCAGCCTCGTGTTGGATGGGCCGGTACTGGACCTGAGGCCGGTCTGGTGGAGGGTTGATGTTGGCAGCGCAGGAACCTCCGGGAACGGTGCGTCCGACAGCACTTTCAGGTGAGGAGTCACCTTGTGGCCGAAGGAGCAGTCGCTCCTTCTGCCACTTCAGCAGCTCGTTCTGCTCTCCCTGCTGGCAGTACTGGAACAGCAGCCACACCAGCCAGCCGACATCATTCTCCACAAGCCACCTGAAGGTCTGACCGGCGTACTACCCGAACGTGAGGACCAGCTGACCTTTCCACAGCTCAGCCCCCGACCTCTTGGCAGCCGCCTCTGCTGTCTTGAGATCCAGCCATTTAGGGTCAACAACAGTGCTGCTGCGGGCCTCTGCCACAGACCTTGCTGCCTCTGTACAGTACAGCCTGGCCTCTCCTTGCCGGTACAAAATGATGTTGGGGTACAGGTGTAGCTGTTGATGGCTGACCAGCGATGGTTTAGTGGCCAAGCTCTTTCCGCAGACATCACAGGTAAAGGTCTCCCTGGCGATGGCATGGATCATCAGATGACTCACCAGGTTGGACCTTTCACTGAATGTCTTGTCGCACACGGTGCACCGATGTGTAGGCTCCTCCATGTTCCATCTGGTACAGTAAAACATGAATAAATGAGTACAACAAGCAGATCATTTAGATTGACAATATGTAGCCCTTTATTATACAGAAATGTGCTGTTGGTGTATTAGCCTAGGACAACACGCTCGCCAGATTGTTATCTATGTTGTTAGAAATGAGCTACTGTTTACCAGGTATGCAGCGCATCCCATGCAACAAGAGATTAACACGGTCGCCAAATTGCTTTATGTTACACTTACTCTCGCATCAGCTGTTGTCTAAACAGTCACATTTACCCAAATCAACACCTATCCACATCAAATTGTCCAAGAAAACGTTGATTGTCGCCGAAAAGCAACAAGTTTGCAGGTATGCGACGTATGCCCTTACTCATTGTAAACAGTGTCGTTAGCTGCGCCTAGCTATCGTTACAAAACCACATTAATCAGCTTATTATTTCAACGACCCCTGGGTACATATAGTCATGCCATACACCGTTGGAAAGCTTAGATTACCACGATTAAAATGAGACATCCCACGAGTAATATGGTTGCTCGCAGACAAAACGGCGATAGGTTGACTGAAGTCTACCCAGCAGCTAAAAACGTAACCTCTACGTCTTCCCTTTATACACAACGACCGTGTTATGACACGGTCGAAATCTTTTCTCTTTCTACAAAAATCGAAACAGCTTAATACAAACCTTAAAAAAAGGTCTAATTATCAACTAGCAAACGGTGAAGGGGATACAATTTACCTTAGTGAAACCACGTGCTGTAAGCTATTTTCTTTTCAACTCGAGCTCATTGGCTGCAATGGCTGCAATAGAGTTCCGGGTGTTGACGTTGTTGGGGCGGGGAAATCGTGGGCACCACCATTTTGGCAGTATTCGATAGTATTGTTGGTTTATTTATTTTTTAACATTTTTTGGTGAAGCACTGCTTCACCTTTAGTCCTTATAGAAGCCTCCACTGCTCCAAACTCTATTTGTGAAACATGCAGACGGCCTAGTGAGACTGCCAGCAGGCAGCAGCAAAGAGATGTAGCGACCTCGGTTTATTTCTTCAGCTTTCACATACACACAAACACGCACACAGGGTGCTTGGTCATTCTTTTGTTTGTTTTTCGTTGTCTGTTAACCGCCACGTGGAGCGACGTGTCTGGGAACCTCGCCTCTTGGTCTGAGCTTGTGTGGGCATCGCTTCTCGGCCTTTTGGCTAAGATCAAGTGTAGTATCTGTTCTTATCTGTTTAATATCTGATACGTCCCTACCCGGGGACCATATATTAAATTGATTTTTGGAACTGGGAGATGGAAAAGGGGCTTGCCCCGTCCACTCCACGCATCGACCTGGTATTGCAGTACCTCCAGGACCGGTGCACCCCCCTCTCACTGTGAAAAACAAAACTAAACTCCTCCTGAGAGTACACCCGTCCGCCCTGTAGACAATAAAGTGTCATTTACAATTCATAAACGCACTGTTTACAATTATTCCAACGATATTCTGTTGTTTAAGAAAGAAAAAAGGATTCTTTCTGTGGCGTGTCGATAACTCGGATCTCCAGGTTTCCTTTCGTTATGCTTCCATCTCGCTGATTTCAGATTCGCCTGTCATCGTGTGACCGGTGGTCTACAGTGTTTATTAAAGTCTAGACATCTCCGAATGCTTTGCAACCGTTCTCCACGGGAACTGTTGGGAAAAATAACCTGCTGAGTACATCACATGTACATTACAAATATAGCTAACTCCTACCCTAGCCTGATGAGCACATCACATGGCAGTAGTGGTGCCGAGATTATGCCTCATGAAACGTCAAAGCCTCAAAGCCTCAAAGCCAGATGAACCACCAAAGTGGTTCGTGCTCGAAGCTTCAAATGAGTACGCTAGGACATCTAGTGGTGAATGAAATTATGACAACCCAACCCAAAATGTGATTTTTGCCTCGTGTGCCGATACATTAAATCATTTGAGAATTGAAGTCATTTCAATGATACATGTGTGTGAGTGTGACATTCATAAAATGGCACAGAGCTCATGCTAGAAAATAAATCATTTGGCAAAAGTGTGTCTTAACAGACGCTTTTATCCAAAGCGACTTACTTCGGTAATACACACATTGACACACCGACGGCAGTCAACCATGCAAGGCGACAGTCAGCTGTCAGGAGCAAAGTGACAGGGTCACAACAACACTGAGCTAGGAGGAGCTGGGGATTGAACTAGCAACCTACTGGTTACAAATCAACTGCTCTACCTCCTAAGCTAAGCCGACCCACACTGCATGATAACTTAGAAGGACTGATTAATTTAATAGCCATTAAAGTGTTCTGGACAGTGGTTATTGAAACCTTATTGGGAGCAACTAGATGAAATGCTCCCAAACAGGGGAAAACCTTCTCTTTTTGGCAAACTCCATGATGAATAATGAACGTGATGTTTCGATTGATACTACAGAAAATGCAATGCTCAAACTACTACGATCACAGACTAGTGGTATATTGAATATACCACAAGGTTGTGATCGTATACGGGACATCTTTATAGTCGAAATCTCCCGCCAATACTGAACCCATATTTCGAAGCAGTAGCCCGAGGCGAAGCCTCGAACGTCACACCCTACGTCATTTCGCCAACGTGAATCCTACTCGAAGCGGAGCTTCGCTGGGGGAGGAGCCGAGATACTCGACACACGCCTCGATGCCTCGACGCAAAACGTAACATCACTACATGGCAGACACATTACAATATAGTCAACTCTTGCTCTAACCCAACGAACACATAACACAAGCATGATAATATAGTCAGGTCAAGGCCGGAGCCGAAGGCCCCATTTCTCCTCCAGGCAAATGGTAGACACTCAGACAATGCACCAGTCATCCTCAAGAACGGGAGAGCTACATTAATTTATCACACAGGAGACACTTCGGGGGGGGCGCTCCCCCGTTTTAATTTATCACACTGGAGACACTTCGGGGGCACTCCCCCGTTAGGAAGAACACAAGAAGATACACATGCATATACTAGGGCCTGGGAGCCAAGGTCAAGCAAAAACACACAGAACCACACGCACCTCAAACGCACACACCTCATCGAGAGGAGGATACAGCATAAAACTGTATCACACAGGGACTCTGCACCTTCTTCTGGAGCAGACCTTCCACGGAGGCGAAGCTCTGGACGAACCATCAGCGCTGATTAGGGACTTAGACATATTCGATTTCTCACGCTTTATGACTCTGTATAACCGTTGCCACTTTACTTAATAAATCCAAGGTCCTCGTGCCGACAGACTTTATTACCTCTCCGTCTCATTTCATCTGGTCCAGTAACTAGACAGACCGTTTTTCCCCTCAGAACACGCGTGGGCATCGTTCAGCCCACCTGAACGTGTGCAACTCATACTTACCTGGAAAGGGACTAGGGAGATACCATGATCAAGAAGGTGGTTCACCCATAGCGAGGCTCAGCCATTGCACTGAGGCTGTTGCTGACCCGTGCGAATTCCCCAAATGTGGGAATCTCGATTGCATAATTTCTGGTAGTGGGGGACTGCGTTCGCGCTCTTCCCCTGATCATGTTGTTCTAAAGAAATAATAGCTATGAATGGCTTCATCGTGCTGCCTATTGCAGTCCATACCATGTTTGCAACGCTACGTTTCTTCAAAAGATCACGCAAACGATGACGCCCAAGCAGTGTAATGCATTGCGTTCAAATATGGAACTCTGAGTCTGGAATAACGTATTCATTCATTCATATCATTCATTCATTCATTCTTTTTCAACTCGAGCTCATTGGCTGCAATGGCTGCAATAGAGTTCCGGGTGTTGACGTTAAGTCAAGTGGGCGTGGCCTATGTAGTGGGCGTGGCCCGGGGTGACGTAATGGCTTCAGCTTCTTCGCCTAACTAAAGGTGATGCCTTCTGTGGCGGAGCAGCCTTCAATAAGGTCTTGCTCCCCTTGTGGCTATGTATAGTATTTACGGCTTATATGTTTGGTCCTGCTTCATTGGGTCTATGTGTGGGTAGCTTAGATTCTTAAAATACGTAACAGCTTTTTTTCTTTTTCAATTCAACCTCATTGCTGCAATGGCCTGCCGTGCGTTGATCTTTAGCGCCCACTGTTTTGGAGAATTTAAGCAACATACAGACACTGACAACGTCTCTCCAAACTCTATTTGTGAAAACATGTGGACAGTGTAGTGAAGCTCCTTATATCCCCAATCCTTACACAATACAAAGTTGGACTTTCATCAAATATTGATGTGGATAGCATGTTTTTCTGGGTCATACTGTGTGGATGTCAGCATATTCTCATGTCTTCTGGATCCCAATGTGACCTTAGAACATATATTATCCTTATACAAACAGAGATGATGCACACGTGTGAATGTAAGCATTGTCTTCAGAGAGTACATCAGATGGGAATAGACTTGACCCACTCACTGGTGCCACATGGCACATCAGGTGGGAATGGACTGGACCCACTCACTGGCGCCACATGGCACATAACATCTAGGGCAGAGATGATCAGCTATTTTCCACTATTAAAGTATCTATATGATATGTAGGCCTAATAATAATCATAGTTTAACATAAAATGTAAGGTTAATTTCTACCACACTAGCAGGGAGCAGCAGAGAGCTGCAATGACGGCGGTCCACTGCAGTCCATCCCAGGTTTTGCAACGCTACGTTTCTTCAAAAGATCACGCAAACGATGACGCCCAAGCAGTGTAATGCATTGCGTTCAAATATGTAACTCTGAGTCTGGAATAACGTATTCATTCATTCATTTCTTTCATTCATTATGGATCTAATCATTTTTTCAGTAGCCTACAAGTCCCGTCTCTGGCCACGGCAGCGCTCTCACTCCTTACGTGCTCCTCCTGTATAAATGCTAATATGGTAATATGGTATGCTAATAATTGCTTACGGCCATACCATCCTGAGTACGCCCGATCTCGTCTGATCTCGGAAGCAAAGCAGGGTCGGGCCTGGTTAGTACTTGGTTGGGTGACCGCCTGGGAATACCAGGTGCTGTAAGCATTATTATTTGTCAACTCGAGCTCATTGCATGCAATGGTCTGCCATGCTTTGATCTTTAGCGCCCACTGTTTTGGAGAATTTAAGCAACATACAGACACTGACAACGTCTCTCCAAACTCTATTTGTGAAACATGTGGAGAGTGTAGTGACGCTGCTAGCAGTGAGCAGCAGAGAGCTGCAATGACGGCGGTCCACTGTTGTCCATCCCAGGTTTTTCAACGCTACGTTTCTTCAAAAGATCATGAAGGGGATTTGGGGTTTTTCGATACCTGTAAGTGTACAATATCGTCTGTGTAAGCACACGGTCTGTAAAACACAAGGTGACATTAGCTTTTAGAACATTGATTTTGGATTAAGGTCATAGTCTACGTTTGCAGTTTTATTGGGTTTACATTATCTCTCCCAGTTCTCCGTATGTTTCCACAAGACAAGGGCGCTGGGGATTGTCTTTCCCTCAATAAAACTGTTTCTGTGGACACGTCTTGTGATGAATGTGTTTAACGATTTTGAAAGCGTGTTCAGAGATATGCAAATGAAAGCATATTTTGCTTTGGTCCCGAGTCCTGTAAGGTGTCCACTACTTCCGTCCCATCCCGGTGAACATACAACAGATTTTCGGCAGTTGGATCCTGATGTTAAAGATGTTAAAGATGTTAAAGATGTTCCCTGTCTGACCTTCAATTAAAAAATAACTCTGCTCCCAATATCATGTGGTTTTATTCCTAGTTTTGAGGCGTAGTTTTGGTAAACTGCTTACATTTGCACACAAAAGCAGATAAATAAAAACTCCATTGAAATTATAATCTATTTTTTTTTTTTTTCTCTTTTTTTCATTAATGGAATCTCTACAACAATAGTAGGCATTTACTGGCTTTACTCTTGGCTACTACCATATATACAGACATACTACCACATTTTTAATTTAGCAATCGCACATAATTATTTTCAATTGATACAACTATATTTTAATGACATGCCGCCCTGGTGTGCTCATGAGAGACGGCCTACACCCTACTGGGTTAGGCTCCTCAATTATGTCAAAAAACATAGACAGATGTCTTAGTCAGGCGTGACTCATCCACTCACAGCACGCTGGGCTGCAGGAGTTTAGCAAACCTGCTAGCCACATGATAGTTTACGTTGCAGAGTCTGGAACAGCAGATGGGTTAGCTGAACCAGTATCTATTGCACCAATTGTTTCAGAGCTGAGTGTTAACCAGACTCCCTCTGAAATTAACGCTGTACCTATATGTACGGTGGGGCGGCCTCACACTGTCTCAAGGTGTAAAACCCGCAGGCGAGGGCCGCGACCAGTATGTCGAACTCTGGCGATCCCACTGATCGCCTCAGAGCTGAGTGTTAACCAGACTCCCTCTGAAAATAATAAAATGGAAGCACTCAGAATAGGGTTCATGAACATAAGGTCGCTTTCATCTAAACCGCTCTTGGTCCATGATCTAATTATTGATAAAAAGATCGACATACTGGGCCTTTGTGAAACCTGTTTAAAGCCAGATGAGTTTCTAGCCCTAAACGAAGCTACTCCACCCCATTACGTTAGCACCCAAGTATCTAGAGAAGTTAAGAAAGGTGGTGGAGTAGCCCTGATATCTAATTCTAAGCTTAATTTAAAGCCAAAGAATAGATATATTTTCAGATCCTTTGAGGTGCTAGCGCTCTGCACTTCAGCTCCCCGAGAAGCGAAACGAGTTCCAGACTCTTTCGTTTTAGCTGTAGTATACCGTCCCCCAGGACCGTATTCAGTTTTTGTTGATGAGTTTTCTGACTTTGCAACTGATCTGGCTACATACTCAGACAATATTTGCTTATTGGGGATTTCAACATTCATGTGAATAACCCATCTGATGCCCTCGCAAGGGCTTTTCTGTCCATTACAGATACACTTGGCTTCAAACAGCTCGTTCAGCACCCAACCCACATCGGTGGAAACACGCTGGATCTCGTTCTGACCCACGGTGTAGACATTTCACAGCTAGTGGTCTCTTCCTACACCTCAGCTTTATCAGACCACTTTTTGCTCACTTTCCAGGTGGTGGTATCCTGCCCCTGCGACGATCAGCAAGCTACTTTCAGCTGTCGCCGCATCACACCTGCAACCATTAAAGCTATGGCAGATAAGTTATCTGGTTCACTTGCACCTCTTTGTAACTATAGTGGTTCTGTGGAGTGCCTTACTGATGACCTCAACATTGCCTTGTCTGTTGCCATTGATTCAGTTGCTCCGAACGTAACTAAAAAACGAACATTGAAAAAACCAGCCCCCTGGTTTAATGCAGAAACGCGCACCCCTTGAACGCCAATGGCGCTCGACTAAACTTGAGGTCTTTCATCTTGCATGGCATAACAGTCTGCTCACCTGGGGTGAGCAGACTGTTATGGGTGCGCTGACTAATGCCAGGAACGCCTACTTTTCCAGTATCATCAACTTGAATAGAAACAATCCCAAGTTTATTTTTTGACACGGTGAGGAGTCTCACTCAGAAACAGACTCAGACAGTGGGCTCCTCGATCGTGGCAGGTGAATTCATGGATTTCTTTGAGAGTAAGATTCAATCAATTAGAGAGGAAATTGATGCTTGCCGCGCGGCTTGTCCTACACATTCTGTGGGGCAGGATGGGGAACTCTGACGCAACTCTCCTGGAGTTCAAGGCAATTCCTTTGGTGGAACTTGAAAGGGTGATAAAGGCATCAAAGCCAACAACCTGTATGTTGGATCCTCTCCCTTCCAGGGTTCTCAAGGAACTTCTTCCCACGGTGGGGCCTGCAATCCTCTGGCTTATGAATCTCTCGTTTTCAACAGGAATTGTTCCAATTCAATTCAAATTACTTTATTTTTCCGTTAGGAACTTCAGATGTGGAGGAGCAGCAGGGTGTGTCCATACCCAACAGTACATACAATAAACAAAAGAAAAACACGCACACACTCAGCCCTGCAGAAAATAAAAATAAAAATCCTTGCCTAAGCCTAATAAATAAATAGTATTATTACCTCCATAGTGGAGGATGAATAAATAAATCATTTAAAAAGATTCCAGGTATTAAAACAAGAGGATACAGTTCAAGGAGGGGTTAAACCATTCAAGAGTCTTATGGATGCCGGGACAAAACTTGACAGGGCTCTGTTTGTCCTTACTGTAGGGGCTCTGTATCTGCGGCCTGAGGGTAAGAGGGAATACTGGCTGTGTAGAGTGTGTGGGATGTCAAGGGTGATTTGTGTTGATTTCTGCTTAGTCCTTTTGTTGTATATATTGATGAGGGATTCCTGCTGTTGTCCAATTATTTTGCTGCTCAGTTTGATGATTCTGTTTAGTGGGTTCCTATGGATGTTGGACAGTGCTCCGAACCAGGAGGTGATGTTAAAGGTGATTATGGATTCAATGAAATATCTGTAGAATGCTGTCAGAACGGATTGGTGGACCTGGAGTTTGCGGAGTTTACGAAGGAAAAAGAGACGTTGCTGGCACTTGGAGTGGATGATATCAGTATTTGTAAAATATATATATATATATTTTTTAATAAAATAAGATAAAATTAATAATAATTTGTGCGGGACATATACGCGCGGTAGCGCATGCGCTGTCAACAGCATTTGAAAGCCGTCAACAGTAGTTACGCACTCCTAAACGTTGGCATGGCTGAGGGGAAACGAGCTAAGACCTACCATTTTCACCCTGAGTGGGAGGAAGATTATTGAATATTGTTGAGAAGGTGCCGTGCGCAGACGGAATGAAACCCCCACTGAAGTACGTAGGTTCACGATGCAACCCTTTTCTCGGGAGGTTGCTAAACTCCTTTTCTCGGGAGGTTGGCTACTTGAAAAGTAGATCTTGGGTCAAAAAGGTTGGGCACCCCTGGTGTAGAGTGCATAAAGAACTGGTGAGATGACAGAGCCCTGTGGAGCACCTGTAGAGATCCTTCTGGATGAGCTAAGGTGGCCGTTAACTCTCACTCTCTGGTGTCTGTCTGTCAGGAATGAGAGGACCCAGAGTATGAGGTGGGGATTGACATCCATCTGGCTTAGTTTTTTTCCCATTAGATGGGGTTGCACAGTGTTAAAGGCACTTGAGAAGTCTGAACACCAGCCGCAGAAATGACTTGGGCTTCTCAAGGTGGGTGTAAGCTCTGCGCAGCAGCGTTAGTGTGGCGTCGTCTACCCCTCTGTGACGTTTTTACGCAAACTGAAGCGGGTCAGCATACTTACTGACCTCTGCCTGTAATTGTGTGAGAATTAGCCTCTCAAAGCCTTTCATGACCAGGGATGGTAAGGCCACAGGTCGATAGTCATTATCACAGGTTGGTTTACTCTTTTTGGGCACAGGGCATATGATGGAAGTCTTCCAGACTGAGGGGATAGAGCGTTCCGCCAGTGAGCGGTCAAAAAGGTGGCAGTAGACACCAGCAAGCTGGTTGCTGCAGGCCTTCAGCAAGCGGCCACAGATCTGGTCTGGCCCTGGTGCTTTATTTGGCTTCATCCTTCTCAACACCAGCTCAACCTCCGCCTGCTGCAGCTCCCGATTTACATAGCCCGGTATCCTAGCAGTGAGCTCCTCCATTAGCTTCTCCCTCTCCTGTGTTTGGTCCAATTTCTCAAACCTGCAGTACAACTGGTTAAGGTTCTCTGCCATGTCAATGCAGTCTATTGCCCCGGTGGTGGGAAGAGCTGAGTTGTTAATGGGGAGGCCAGCTAGGGTTTTGACACCTTGCCATGCATCTCTTGGATTACCCTCCAGAAAGAGTTTCTCAACTCTCTTCCTGTATTCCATCTTTGCTGCTTTTAATTGTTTATTCAGTTTTTTTTAATGAGTTTAGACTCAATTTTATTTCCAGAGAAGAATGCAATTTTCTTTTCATTCAGTGTTGATTTCAGGGCTTTTGTAATCCAAGGCTTGTTGTTAGAAAAAACCTTAACAGTCTTAGTAGGGACAACCATTGCCTCACAGAAAGTTATGTAGTCAGTTACCACATCAGTAGCCTCCTCTAGGCTGTTACCCTGCGTTAGCACCTCCCACTCAGTGCACTCGAAGCAGGCCTGAAGAGTGTCAATTGCAGCAGAATCCCACTTTTTCACCTGCTTCTTTATAACACCCTCCCTTTGAAGCTTTGTGCGATAAGCGGGGATAAGATGGACAACGTTATGGTCCGCAGGACTAAGAGGAAGTTTTCTAAATGCCTTGTATGCGTTCTTTACATTACCATAACAGAGGTCAATTGTTTTATCGCCTCTGGTAGTGCATGTAACATATTGTTGGTAAGTAGGAAGTATTTTATTTAGTCTACAGGCATTAAAATCCCCGAGGATGAGAACAGGTGAGTCAGGGGATGCGCATTCAATTTTGTGGACACATGCAGCTATGGCCTCAGATGCGCGTGTGACGTTGCCTGACGGAGGAATGTAAACAAGCAATAGGGACAATTGACTAAACTCACAAGGTAAATATTTGGGTCCAAATGACACGGCAAGCAGCTCTAAGTCAGGTGTGCAGCAAGAGTCCTTCACAACAGCAGTTCTGCTCCATCCCTGATTTACGTAGACACACAGCCCGCTCCCGTGCCTTTTCAGGCTACTCACAGCGTCCCGGTCCAGTCTGAGCGGAGTTCCGAATCCGTCAATAGAGAGCTCTGAGTCCGCGATGTTATTATCCAACCAGGTCTCGGTGAGACAGATCAGGTTCGCCTGACTGTACGCCCATTGGCAAGCTATGTTCGCATGCAGTTCATCCAACTTATTCCGTAATGAGCGAACATTGGCAAGTACAATGGAGGGGAGCGGTGGGCATTTCGATGTGCCGGTGAGTCGTTTCAGCCTCTGCCTTACTCCTCCTCTCCTACCCCGCTTCCTTCTCGAAGTATCCCGCCGACAATCGTGGTTGGGGCTATATCGTCTCAGTTCTCCGCAGTTTCCCAGATTTGGTGCTGAATAATCCCAATTCCGTAGTAGCAGCAGATCATCTCGGGAGTACTGCAGAATTCCAATTCCGAGCCTCCCAAAAGCCGCGAGTGATCTGGCTATCCAAGGTAGCAGCAGCAGTAGTAGTAGACACTTCCTCATCTTAAAGTTTAATTTTATAAAGTTCCGGCAAGCTGGAAGCTCTTTGATCAAACCAGTAATCTAAGTAGGCATACGATGTACCATTCAATCACTTCAGCCAACTAGACACGGGACTAAAACTTTGACAAACAAATAGAACGCACAACAGGACGCACTAGAGACGCTGTCCACTTGTCGCCATGACAGCGCCATGGCGACAAGTGGTTTTATCACCGCAAGGCTGCGGTGATAAAACCGCTACTCAAAAAGCCTGGCATAGATCCTGAATTAGTCAGGAACTATCGGCCTATATCGAATCTGCCCTTCCTGTGCAAGGTACAGGAAAGGATTGTAGCAAAGCAAATCGTTGATTATCTGACGAGGAACAATTTCTTCGAACCTTTCCAGTCGGGGTTCAGGAATTTCCACTCAACTGAAAATTACAAGAGTTGTAAATGACATCCTTCTTGCTTTGGATAAAAATACAAGCTCAATGCTTGTGCTGCTGGACCTGAGCGCTGCGTTCAACACGATCGACCACAGCACTCTTCTTCACCGTCTTGAGCACTATGTTGGTTTCGGGGTTACGGCTCTTGGTTGGCTTGAATCGTACCTCACAGATAGAACCCAATTTGTGCTTCAAGAGGGTTCAGAATCAAAGCACTGTAAATTACGCTTTGGCGTACCACAAGGGTCGGTCTTTGGTCCATTACTTTTTGCAATCTACATGCTTCCCCTGGGCGACGTTATCCGCTGCTTCGGAATTAGTTTCCACTGCTACGCGGATGACACCCAGCTCTACAGTCCTGTAGATTCCGGGGACTCGGCCCAGATTCAAAGGGGTTTAGTCCTGTCTGGCTGCTGTGAAGGCCTGGATGTCACAAAACTTCCTACAGCTTAACACTGGGAAGACAGAGCTGATAATTATCGGCTCGAAGTGGGACCGGGAAGAGTTTGAGGATGTCTCTCTGTGGTTGGATGGCTTCGCCATCCCACAGAGTGTGTCCGTCAAAAATCTTGGTGTCCTGTTTGACCCTCAACTATGCTTTGACCAACATATAAGAAGTATAACTAGAATTGCCTTTTTCCATCTGAGAAACATTGCAAGAATCAGACGAATGTTATCTGCACTGATTCATGCATTTGTCTGCACGGCTCTATCGTCAGTCCATCTTCAGAATGTGCTCTCAGAGCTCCTCAAGCTCTCTGTATTTGTCAGCTAGCGTCTGTCAGTTGCTTGGCTGCTGGTGATTCGGTATTCTTCTTGCGGATCTCTGCTCGTTGTCTGCGAGGGCTCTTTGTCCTCTCTCTGCCGGTGGATTCCGTCTCCCTCTCTGCCGGTGGATTCCGTCTTCCTCTTGCGGATCTCTGCTCGTTGTCTGCGAGGGCTCTTTGTCCTCTCTTTGCAGGTGAGGCCTTTTGAGTATGTCACGAATGGTCTGCAGCTTCTGCTCCGTAGCTTCTTTCTCATCTTGGTACCTCTGCTCTTCATGCGGTCCATCTCCCTCCGTTCCATTCTTGTCTCTTTCCACAATTGATCTTGGTTAGAGATATGTTCTTTTGTAGAAATGTTTCCAGCTGTTGTGGCGTTGTCTTGGTGGTCATCGTTATCATTGTGTTGTCATCATCATGTTTTCCCGCTCGGCGCATTTCATGTCCTTTCATGGCTTCTGCTGAGTCTTTCTGAGAGTTGGAAGTCTCTGTTCCAGCATCAGCAGGATGTCTGGATTCGACATCACATCGCAACATCAGTCAGGGTTAGGTGCTTTGTCAATGACACCTCGACACACTGCTTGGTAAAGCCGGGGATCGAACCAACAACCTTCAGGTTACCAGCCAACCTGCTCTACCACCTGAGCTACTGCCGTCCCATGCATGTATGGGATCGTCATTGTTTATTCTTGTAAAGCTCTCTTCTGCACCACTTGGGGGCATTTCGGGGCCTTTTTGTTTGATCTGCACTTGAGGAAGGTTAGAAGGTTAGAAGGTTAGGTTTGAACAGAGATCTGTTTGAACAGAGATCTGTTCAATTTGTACCTTGTTTCTCTTCTTTTTTCTTGTTACATCCCACAGAAGTTTTTTTTTACGACAACGTCATATTGAGCTTTCAAATCTACCTTAATTTTGTCAAGATGCAAATACGAATGCAGCATAGTTTTCCATTTATCATCACATTCTTGTTGTTTCATTTTGTTTTCCTCATGTTTTCTTACAGTACATTGTAACACAATTATCATCTCTTTGAGTTTTAAGGATAGCATATTCAGGTTCTCTCTTTCTTTTCCGGCTTGCATATAATCTGCCTCTGTATCATTCTGGATTTCAGACCTCATGGTATCCAAATAAAGGTTGCCTTTGTTGATTGTTTCTTTAACTGTGTCCAGATATTTGCTTTGCCTGTATACTGCTTCCTTTTCAATTTTGAGATCTTGCTTCTCCAGTAGAAGCTCCTCGTTCCAATTATTTTGCATTTCTTGTTTTTGTACCATCATGTCCGATTTCATATTGATCAGATCTTCTCTTTGTCTTTTTATCTGTTTGAAGTGCTTGTCAATCTCCAATTTCTGCTGTTCAATTTATTTTTGCTGAATTTCCAAGTTGGTTGTCTGTTTTTGTGCATCCAGAATCTTCTGCTCTGTTAATTGCATCTTCATTGTAATGTCTTGATGTGTCTTTTCAACCAACTCTTTTATTGCCTCTTTCATATTTGTGTTGTGTCTCATCGTTTGCATGGCCTCTTCTTCTCTCATCCTTACTTCCGACAAATCTCTTTCTAGGATCTTCCTTTCTTCCAAGGCCTTTCTTCGCTCTTCATCAATATCAAGCTTCTCTTGTTCAAGCTGTGCTGTCTCTTCAAAGATTCCGTCCATGATCACTTTAAGCTCCTCCTTCTTATTCATTATATCACTCTTAAAACGTTGAACCCAATTTGGATATCATCCATCAATCGTTTCAAGTCACTCTCTAGAACCACTTGTTGTTTCTGTTTTTGGGCCATGTCTTGTATCTCTTTATGAAGTTCTTGGATGTTCTTTTGGACTTCAAGAAGTACATTTTCCATATTTTCTCTGTCACTGTTCATGTCGGTCAAAGCTCTTTGCTTTTTTATGAGAAGGTCTGTCCTCAATATATATTCAATTTCCTCTGTTTGTATTCCAATGTCATGACCTAATGTTATCTGTTCCTCTCTCGGTCTTTGGATTGATTGAGAATACCTCTCCATTTCCACTCTATGGTTATCAAACTCCTGTTTCTTCTGTTGTGTAAGCGATTTAAGGTTTTTTATATCTGCATTTGAATCATCCCGCAAGATGTCCATCTTTGTTTGGTGGTCTACTTGTGTCTTATTTTTAAGCATTTGTAGATTATCCCTGTGATATTGTGTCACGCTTGCTGTTCTTATTAGCGTATTGTCTTCCATTCTGGATTCATACAGTCCTTTTTCCATCCTATTCCTGTCATCTGCTATTGTTTTTTGCTGTTTTATAATGTCACTCTTTGTCTGTTTGAGGGTTTCCTTCTCTCTTCTGATATTGTCCATATCAGCTTCAGCCTCTTGTTTCATGCAGTTGACATGTCTTTTTAAATCTTCCACTTTGTCTCTTTCAATTTGTAAGGTATCCCGACAGTCGTTCATCATTGTTTGTCACTTTCTATTTCTTTATCCTTAAGTTCTTGTTCTTTCTGTTTCATTCTAAGACCATTCACAACATTCCTGTATTCAGCCTTTCTCTTTTGAATGTTAAGAGCATTTTCTTGTAGTCTTTTCCTGTGTTCCTGTGTTTCATTGAGGGCTCTATTTATAATAGCCTGCTTGCTCGCCAGTTCCACCACTGTCATTTCAAGTCTCTTTTTTTCCTCTTCCATTTTTCTTTGGTGACCTGGCAGTATAACCATTAACCTGTGTATAAAGAACTTCATCAATTCCCCTTCTTCTTTCTCTTTCTTTGTTTTCTCATCTATATCATTGGATTTGATTGAATGATTTGTGTTTGGGCCAATTCCTCTTGAATGTAATCAGCCAAGTCCTCTACGCCTCCTGCTGGAGGCTCTTGCATTAGCTCTACATTTCCACTTTGTGGTGCCTGCAATCTTGGTTCTGGCTTCCCTCCGGGGTTTCCTGTTTGCCCTTGCAGATCTACCTTCATAACCCCAGAGTCGTTTATCTTCTCTTTGCTGCTCACCTCAATCCTCTGTTCCACATCTCTCCTTTTTAGTGTTTCTTGCTCAAAGGCATCCGTTTCTTTCTGTACTCCAGACAACGATCACATCCGTTAAGCCTCTGGCTCTTTTCTATTGACCATCCGTAATGTCTTTTTGTTTTGATTTCTCTCCACTTCCAGCTCAGACTTAAGCAGCTCCAACTCTCTAATCTCTCTTTTAGTCCTCTCGAAGTGGTCATCAAGCTCGCTCCTCTTCCCTTGTGTGACTCAAATTTGCATCTCAGTTTGGGCATGTTGTTTATTTTTTTCTCAATCAATCTTTCAATCTGTAACTAAGATTTTAGTTTCTCTATGTTCATATTCTCAGTCTTGTTCTCAGCTGCTAGTGTTTCAATCTCCTCTCGTTGTTTCTCCAGATTGAGTTTTAGGGTTTTCAGATCATTCATTTTCATGTTTCCTCTCATTTCCATTTCTCCAAGATCTCTCATAACTTGGTTAAATTGATCAGTGTCTCTTCTTTGTAATTGTATCTTTAGAACCTCTAACTGATCCCTTTCTCTTCTGATCTTCTCCATCCTATCATCCAGTTCTCTCCTTCTCTTTTGCGTATTTGTTTGGAGGGATTCCTTTTCTCTTTGAATTTCAACCAACCGCATTCCAACTTCCTCTCTTTTTCGTATTTCCCTCTCAGATGACCTATCATTTTCTTTTCTTTTTGTTACCAACTCTGCCTTCAGTAACTCAATCTCCCTTGTCTCTCTCTTGATGTGTCGCATTTTATCGTCAAGTTCTTGGGTTTGTTTCGCAATACCATCCCTTGCTTTGTTTATTTCTGTACACAGCTTTTGTCTTTCCTTTATCACGCTCTCTCTCTCGTACTCAACCTGATGTTTCAACATCTCCATTTCCTGTCTTTCAGTTCTGCGACAAGCCCTTAACATTTGAAGGTCCTCCTTTTGTTTGTCCATAGCAGACTCAGTCCCCATCTTCTGTTTGAGTTGGCCTTGAAGTTCCGCCATTTCTTTCATTTCCCTTTGTCCTTGGTCTAAATTGGCACTTTACTCAGTTTTCTCATTTGTTTCTTCTTTGGATACAAGTTCTAAAATATCTTGTTCTTCTTTCTCCATGTCGCTTTCTTGAAATTGCTGCCTATCAATTACCACTTCTCTTTCCTGTCTGTGTAGTTTAACCTGTGCTAGATATGCCTCATCTCTATCAATATTGGAGTCCATGTCTATCCTCTGCTGACTGATTTCTCTATTGACTATCTGAAGCTCAACGTTTTTCTGGCAAATCATATCACTTTCTAAGCTTTGTTTCTCTGCCTCAATCTTGCAGTTCAAACCCTTGAGTTGTGTCTGTTTTACTTGGTATTCCTCTAACTTAGTCTTAAAATGTGAAGCCATACGTTCAATTTTATGTTTTACTTTGGCTATGTTCTCGATCTGCTGGTCCACCAGCACCTTCTTCTGATGTAGTTATGTTTTTAAAACGTCCAATTCATCCCTCTCTCTGAGAGTTTTTCTCTCGTCGCTGGTCAAGTTCTCTCTGCTGTTTCCTAATCATCATTTGAATCCATTTCATGTCAGTCCTCTCTTTGCTCAGATACATTTCACGTTGATCCATGGCTTCTTTAACTCTGTTTGGGACATCTCTGATGTGTTGCAGCAGCTGCAGCACTGACCCCTCAGCGTTCCCGCGGACCTGGTATTTCATATTCAACATTCATCATAACTCTGTCTGTGACCCTGTAAACGTACTCTGTACTGTTCTGTCTGTTTGATCTGCCCGGTTGATCTATCATCTTGAACTCCTTCGTCCCTCTCGTCTGACCCATCGTCAGCCCCTGGCAGATAAAGGTTGCTTATATCCTCAATCAGTCTTTCCATCTCTTTGTGCTTTTGTTTTAAGTGGTCCATAGCCCCTTTCTGAGCAATCTTCTCCAATCTTTAGTCGAGCTCACGTCTCTGTTTCTGTGCTCTGTAATTTGTCCACTTGGTTTGTCTTCCGTCCTGTTGCAAATCGGTTCTCACTTGCTTGGGTGTCTGTGTCACCGTCTTCAACACATGATGATCGCTTGCACTTTATGAACCAACCTTTGGATTTTTACGTTCACTCTAATCCCTTCACCTGCCCCCTCATTCTCTGTATCCATGGCGAATTGACTTGCATCGTCCTTCTTTGACCTCTCTTTCTCTTCCATGTCTTCTTTACTTGCGGTACCGTTTCCCTTCTCTTTTCAGCATCCTGCTGTTTCATCATGGTGCGCCTCATACTTTTCTCCAGGTAACTTTTCTTTGTGTCAATCTCAGTGTTCCAGACTTCCCTCTCTCGTATCTGTCTAATTGTCTTTTCCAACTTTTCATCAAGCTCCAGCTGCTGCCTTTGAATGTTCTCCTTCATCTTTTTCACTTCGTCCATCTCCTCTTTCTTCACAAACTGCCTATCTCTTTCTATGTCATCTCTCTGGGCCTGTATTTCAGCTTTCGCTCGGTCCTCATTCATTTCATGTATCGCTGCCGTCATCCGATCTCGGGGGGATACGGTTTGCCTCTCAACATCATTTTTTCATTTTTTATTTAACATTTATTTAACCAGGAAAGTCCCATTGAGATTAAAAACGTCTTTTTCGAGGGAGTCCTGGCCAATAGGCAGCAACAAATAACATATGTACCCTCAAAATATTACACTCACAACATATAGACAGAAATTAAAATGATAAAAAGCTGTTTTCAATTATAAAAAAAATAGTAAAGTAAATTAAAATTTATAAAAAACATCTACAAGTAAAAGAGGTGGTCTGAAATGCTTTCATCTTAGATTTAAAAGCGTTCAAAGAAATCATTTCGGTTAATTTAAAATATTTTTGAAGCCAGTTCCATGTGGTGGGAGCAAAGTGGACGAATGCCCTTTTTCCTAATTCAGTGCGGGCAAATGGAACATGGATCATGTGTAATATGTTGTGACCTGGGTCTCATCACGGCTGTCCGTTGGTGTTCTGCGGGCCCCGGGGTTCTAGTCTCTGTGGAGACTTCCTGCCCCTCCAATTCAGCCAAAGTCTTTCCACTGCTGCCGTCACTCGCTTCAGTTCGTTCTTCATCTTCTCATACGGCTCATTGTCGTCATGCAGTCTGGCAGTGTGCGAGTGATCCATCTTGTTCTTGCGTTTCTCCGTCTCTCTGATTGAAGTCGCATCCTCTTCATTTGCTTCCTTAGAAATGCAATTTCATACTTTGCCATCCTGAAGTTGTGTTTTATTTCAGCAATACATTTTTGCGTTTGTCCTTCAACTTTATTCGCTTCACTTACTCGTCTCTTGTTCTCCTGAACGTGACGCTGGATGTCAGCCTGACCCTTTTCTGAATGCATCTTGCAGTTGTTTATTTGTTTTTG
>NW_026613500.1:324194-429194 GCF_026213295.1 Gadus chalcogrammus | reverse complement strand
CTGGCTCGGTGTCCCCGGACCCCCCACGGCCCTGTGGATAATCACACGTGCACAGGCGCTGTGGCGCACATACTCACACGCTCCACGCACCTATCGAGGGGGACACATTAATGCATGGTCTCACACGTGATCACACCGGGCTGCACGCCTACTCGGTTGATCGCCTCCTGTTCATTTTGAATAACCCCCCATATACAGGCACTGTCGCCCAACCTCCCAACCGAAGGCCCTGCCACGCGACACGCGGTGAGGACAGAGCAGCACACCCATAGGTTGTTCCCGTATACATTTATTACCTAATGGTCTATATGATCCATCCTGAATTAGGGCAAATACTCACAATCTTAGACCGTATTTTCGAAAAAAACATACTTTAAATCGCTACAACAAATGTGTTATCAGTGGGGTTTTTATGCTGTTTTCTTGCAGTCACACAAGTTTGAATAACAACCAGTGACAATGGTGATGCAGGCACTACCTTTTGCTTTCACGAATACATGTGGTGTTTTTTTAAACTCTATACAGTAAATGTATACATTATACGTACATTTTATACAGTGTGTGGTTAAGATGGACGTCTCATTTCAAGTGAGGCGGCTTTGTGTGCACGGTATGGCCTCTACTAACAGGATCATTAATTTGTCCCCTTCATTATTACAATAAATCCAGTCCAGCGAAAACTAATAAAGTAGTGCTGTCAGTTAAACACGATATTAACGGCATTAACGCAGAACAATTTTAACGGTGTTATTTTTTTTATTTTTTTTTCTTTGGCTCAAAACAAAGAAGCAGTAGCCTGACTGCTATGTTCAAGGCAGTATGTTTGTATGTTCATCGTTTAATTGCACTATAGGCTTTTTTTTGTATCGTCCTGTTTTGATCAGTATATGCCAATGTTGTTATCAATAAAAAAACATTAGCACAAGGCAAGCTCGGTTGGAAAGAATACCGTCAGCCACTCTGCCCTTTGTGGAATAGTTTGGACATGCCTACAGAACAAAAAACAAAGGGCATGTCCACGATGAAACACTAAAGCACTTTACTTCTGCTAACAATAGTCTTCGGGTTCCATTGATTGCATTTCCATTTGATTTGAGGTCAAAATCACTGCTCTTTAATGGTTTGTGAGTGTCGGACTAATGGTTGTTGTTACTTCATGAGGTGGATGCATTGGTTTGTCTCGTCGACTAGATGGAGGTAAGTGACCACGGATTACAGTTTATGCGTTAAAGTCTAGGACCCACTCCTAAAGAACAATGAGATACTCCTTGAACACCTAGAGCTTTGACCTTTGACCCTGTCTGTCCGTCTGTCCATCCGTCGGTTTTTTTGTTAAACAATGAGTGAGACGACAAGAATGTGTTTGTGTGTGTGTGTGTGTGTGTGTGTGTGTGTGTGTGTGTGTGTGTGTGTGTGTGTGTGTGTGTGTGTGTGTGTGTGTGTGTGTGTGTGTGTGTGTGTCCAACTGGAAGAACAAGAGCAAAGTGAAGGAACTGGGAACAATATTGTGTGTGTATATCAGGGGCGGCTGGTGATCAAAAATGTTGATCACACCCCCCCCCTCATAAAAAAAATTGAATATGATAGATTTGATTTCCTGTATTCTGGTGCATTTTGGAGATGGCCACTTTTACCTACTATTCATTCAGATTCATAGCCTACATCCTGACTTGCAGGGCCTGGACAAGCTTACACTGCATATCTACAGACCTACTTCATGGCCATTCCAACAGCCATTGCTATTTGACCCATTGTTGTTATTCTGATATTGAGATAAATCATGATCACTGTCCTATAGTCTCAATGTCTACTTCAAATGCAGTTATTGGAATATGGGACAGTTGCTTCATTTTGTTTATATGCTACAGGTCGAAAGACCAAATTAATATGTAACTTACTTGCTCCTTTTAAGTATAACATTGCTTGGGGAGTCCAATTCCTCCACTGAAAAGGGTGGAAAGTGCTTACAACTCTCTACTAGTTAGCGATCTATCTCTTCTCTACACATAGTTGTGGTGCGCGATTGCTGCTGAGGGAGGTAGCCTATTTGATTGATTCGCTGAATTGTCAAATCATGTGGTGATAACAAAAAAGAAAAGCGATACCATTGGCCTGGGGCGCACTGGTGCGACCCAAAGGCAAATTTTCTTGCGCCAATGAAAAGCTGTCTCTGCTTGATAGACAGCAAGGTTAGCGAGCTTACATTGGCTGTTTCTCAATTCGCGTACTTGTGCGTGCTCGTGTGCTCGTGGACTCGTGAAACGTCATCAGTTGTTGCCCGAGCACTGTTCCAATTCGAAGCACGCATCAAGCGAGTACTGTCGTAAAACCCGGAAGTGTTCTTGATGCGTGCTCGATCTCGCCGTTTCACCGAGCATGCATCGGAGGTGGCTCGTGTGTGCTTGCAATCGCTATAAATCCCAGGATGCATTTCGCACTCGCAGCAGTACGATGGCGGACAATATGGAGAAGACGCACAACTGTAGCTTAAGTTACTCTTAACTTATATATATATTTATATAATATATAATATAATAATAATATAAGATAATATATAAATATATATATATAAAGTCGTGTGTGTTTAGCTTATACACATGACAGGACACGCATATCTTTTCAATTTTTATTCATTCAGAATATTTACATACTATTTGAAAATGAAAGAGGCTGGGATTTTGTTTTATATCATTTGTTTATATTGTTCAGTAGTATATGCCTAAATGAGGCCGTAGCACAGTTAATGGACGAGCAGAGGTGGTGACGTCATCGAGTCCGCTGCTGTTCCAATCGCAGGTACGTACTCGCAAGTCTGTGCTTGAAGTACAGACTTGCCAAATACGTACTTGCAAGTCATCGAGTCCGTAGTACGCGTGCTAGGAATTGAGAAACGGCCATGCTCCTGCCTGGCCGGTTAGCCGTTATAGTCCGCAGCTGTGGCTCATAGGCTAATTGAGCCACACCCATTCTGGAGCTCTTTAAGCGGGCCAGAGTTTTCAAGAGAGTCTATCTGCAGACATCCACCCACACGCTCCAGACATCCCACACGCCGGAAATCGGATAATAAAAAATAAAAATCGGAGAATAAAATAAAAATCGGGCGTTACGTAATGTGTTTACATAAATGAACGGGCGTTAAGTAATGTGTTTACATAAATGAACGAAATAAGTTAATTTATAAAATCGGATAAACGCTTCCGGTTTTGGACAGAAGACCTGACACTCGCTGTTGACTTTAAGCTGGAGCTTATGGCTCTTCTCTTTCTGTAAATACACAAACCTTATTCAGAATTCCCTCTGTGTTATACTGCAATCATCTCAATTTAATATTTGATAGGACACAAACTGAAGGGCATCAGAGATTGAGGCTAATAATTATTTTAAATACTATGTATGAGTGGACAGGAATAGATAGAACAATTCCCCTTTAGCTTCACCTTTTCTGACATATTTATATTAGGTCTAGCTATGTTACATTCTGTTGTCTTAACATAAGGTTTGACTGCATTCCAACATAATTTATCATGTTATTAGCACTTTTACATTCCTAAATTCTTACTCTGAACCATCATTAATTTAATATCTGGCTCTAATCGTCTATAATATTGTCTTACCTTGTGCTGCTGGACCACCTTATTTGCCCATATTTAAATACGACAAACTCAAGTCTGTGTTTTAACTTAGCTCTGTGTGTAACCAAAGTGAATAAGTAAAGTCATACAAAAAATCAATACATTGTAAACGTTATAACACTTTATTAAGAACACTCAACAGATAACTGAACTCAGAACCTCAACACACACACACACACTCACACACACACACACACCAGGGATGGAAATTAACACCCGCCACACGCCATTTGCGGGTGGATTTGTATGGTGGCGGGTGAATTGTGTCACTTCACCCGCCACTGTGGCGGGTAATACTTTCCAGTCAGGTCCGATCAAATGTGCATATCTAATACATTCGTTATACGGCGCTGCACAGTTCCACAACCATTACTGTCAACATCCGGGCCCCTTCTTCCTCTACGCCTCTTTTGCTGAACTGCGACTGTCAATATCCGGGATAATATCTGTAACAGGGCTCTCAAGTCTCACGCGTTCGGCGTGAGACACACGCAATTCAACCCATGCACACGCTCACACGCCACACGGTATGGTAACCAGACGTCCTCTTTTGCCCGGACATGCCCTCTTTTTGACACACTTTTAAAAAATGTGTGTCGGAATTTCAAATCGTCCGGGATTTTATTAAAGCCTCATATATGTTCACATTGAATTTGAGTTGCGTTTCTCTGGGTCGTTCACAAACTAGTTAGGCTACGCCCTCCCCTACTCAGTTCTGTTCGCTTCGCATTGGTGGAAGTGAGTAGGGGGAGTGGTTAAGTAGAGCCTTCAGATTGGACGGTTTGACCTACTCAGTTACCGTCGTGTTTTGTATTTATTATTTTACCATTATTGTTTTATAGGGACAAACATTAACAAATTTCTCCTACAGGGGATTGATAAAGTTCTATCTATTGAACAGAAAGAAACACTTGGTCATACTTTACACACTTTACCACAGCATTGGCCTACTGAATGCCACAGATATATTTTCAGCATTGGACTGAATGCCACACATATTTTCTTCTGAATATTAGTGTTAAGGGCATATAATGCTTACTATCATACGTTAGTTACCATGTCTGTGTGGACACATTTGTATGCAGTCACATGTAAATACAAAAAAACAAATGTTCCTATTGACTTATGATGGTGTAGCCATGCAATTCGTTTTTTAATGAAAATACTTTGTATAGATGAATTATCCCCAAACTTGTCATCGTAACACCAACTGATGTGTATGAAAAACACTTTTATTATCTATTGTTACTATTATATTGTTTAAAATGTACGCATATATTAAAAAAATATATAGCGTATAAAAAGTGGCTGGTAAAAAAGATGAGTGGCTGGTGGGCAAAAAAGTTAATTTCCATCTCTGACACACACACACACACACACACACACACACACACACACACACACACACACACACACACACACACACACACACACACACACACACACACACACACACACACACACACACACACACACACACACACACACAGCAATGTCACTGGCTGTCCACCCAGCGACCCAGAAACATGGCGTTGACCCGAAGATCCTCCTCAGCTGCCATGTTAAGGAAGACCTCCATGTCTTCCTGAAAATCAAATGTGAAGATTAGGGGATACTTTTCTTCTTCATCAGTTGAAGAACGTATCCTTTCCAGGAGCTCCTGCTGTTCTTTTGCGTCCATATTCGGAAATGTGGGCTCGACCACCTTCCCCCTGAGCAAACCTGCATTCTGACGCAGCCAGGCAACTCCAGCCACAATGTTGTCAAGTGGCCCCTGTTTAATGGAAAATGAAATGCCACCAAGTTGGAATCATTTTATATTCAATTATATTATTTTTGCAACCAGTTAGTTACTTAAACTAAGACTTGGAACTGTAAGGTTTTACACCCCGGACTGCAGACAAGCCCATCCAGATAATAACACATCAAATTAGACAACAGCGGCACTGTGGTGGGAAACATAACTGGAGGGGGTAAGTCTGTCTACAGAGAGGAGGTCCTGAAACTGTTGAACACTGAGTGAGTTGAACACCAGAATTATTTTGTCCTCTTTAAATACTTAGAATAATGAAAGACCATCACACCTAGGAGGATGGCACATTCTTTACAAAAGATTATTGTCATGACTGAATGGTGGAAGATTCAGGGAAATTAAAGATTGTTGTAGGAGTAAATGAACAAAAAAAGATCAAACAAATGCAACTTAACATTAACAGCATTAAAAATATATAAATAAAAACGTACCTCATGAATGTCATCTCGCCTTCTCTTCTTCAGTTTAAAAACTGGTGGCACCTCACCCCGAAGAAGAGCCTTAGATGTGTCAGTCCAGTGGGCAAAGAGTTTGCCATGGCTCAAATATTAAGAATTAAAGGAAGAAAGAGAAATTAATACACTACAAATACAACAGAGACACTCATGTGTAATCATTTCTTACTCAAACAAAGGTGAACATAATTTGGCCTTATCTTCCAAGGTCAAGAAAATATATATCAGCCATAATATAAAATAACTTTTTAGATAGCTTTGAATAAGCAAGGGAACTTACAACAGTGAAGTCAAAGGGTGCATCCATGACTTTGTAAAGGGCATAGGCCTACTGTAAATAAAACAATCATTTTATGTTAATATTTTTTAAGCACAAAGAGTAAATAAATCCGCCTAATAGTCACACCTACCATCAACATGAAGATGCCACAGTCGATGCCATACTTTTGCCGTGGAAAGCCCTATCATGTCAGAAATGAGTTAGTATTTGTACTTCTAGTTTCACAGTATCATTAAACAACAATATATTTACCTCGATGTCCAAACCAGTCGTCTCTTTCCATGGCCCAGGGCTGAGAGACTGACAAAGGTTTCTAAAATGGAACAGACAGCAGCATTTAGAGCATATCAATCATGCAAAATATGTACCGCACACATGACGCAATCTATTTAGTCAGGAACTGCATGAAGGATCTTCATGCAGTCACACACACCATTTCAACAGGCTTTTTATGGTACCATTATATATACTCACTTGGCGGTTTCAATTTATTGTAAGTTTAGGAGTTCACAGTGTGTGGACATTTCTTGTTAAATTCTAAGGTTAAGTTGATATCCAATATTCATGTTATATATAAGCAGCACCATAAAATGGCTGCTATACAGATTAGAACATGATCTGGAGAACAAACATTTTGGAACAAACAGAAAGGCATTGAAACTGCATCAATCAGGAACATAAATAAGAACCATCATGCAAGTTTGTGTTAGTGACCTCAACAGTTCTCTCATTTCTAGATCGCCAAATCCAAACTGTGCATGTTCACATTTGGAATCCAGAAAGAATATCTCTCTCTGGCCTGTGTCCAAAACCTATGATTGCAGTTAATGACAATTACATAACATTGCGTGAGATGACAAGACAACACAACACAATACCAACTCAATCACTGAACAGTCTAATATGGAATAGGCCTACTGATTATTTTTCAGAACATTAAATGAAAGTTTAGAAAAAAAAAAGTAGAGCAGTTGTGCTAAACGATACCACAATGTGCATTAAATAAGTACAATTTGGAGTACACTCAGTGTGCAAGAGGTAGTTTGGTCTATTTTCGTAATTTCATAATTTGCGTAATGAAAGTCACATGTCATAGTTAGTATCGCTACTTACAGATAACAAGAAATGTCCAGGTTTCCAAACAGGAATTACATCAGCATCTCTGAAGTAAACATCATCCTAATAATAAGGAAAAAAGTTGAAAATAAACTGTGAAAATACAGGAAGAATATATAGAGAATTTTTAGAATAACAATTGTCCTGCAACTTCTCTTCCCGATCGTTCTGATTTATGCATTTATGGGTGTGGTTTTAAGTTCCCTGAGTTTATCATTTAAATTGAAACCAGTAGGGCATAATAGACTTACAGGTAAACTTGAAAGTGGGTCACATGCTGTTGGATATCGCCAAGTCGGAACAGCATTGAGATCAGCCACAAATATGCTCTTCCTCTGTGTAATAAATTGAAATCATGAGCAGAGACATCAGAAACTAATAGATCGGTAAAGAAATGCAAGTCTCGTGCATTTATAATTGTATCGCTGTGTTTTGAATATTCACCTACCATGGGACCCGAGGGGGCGCTGTTGAATAATGTGCAACTCGCGCTCCAGACATCCACCAGCACGCAATTTCCGGCGTGTGGGTGGATGTTTCTGTCTGCAGCGGAAGTGCGTGTGGGTGGATGTCTTGAGCGTGTGGGTTAGGGCTGTCACTTTTTCCAAAAATGAAATTCGAACGAATTTCGAACGTCCATAATTAATTCGAATACATTCGAATACATTCGACCCCCGCCCCCGCCCATAGAACTATTAAAAAAAAAAGAAAAAAAGAAACACGACAACGACTGTTGTCGTGTTTCTTTTTATTTCTTGTGGAAATCACGTATACCTACTGAATTCATAACAGCACAGGATAAAAACACATCTTTGATAGCACATTTGTAAACACAACAAGAGGAAGCTCCGACACACAAGGGCGGCTGTCTTTTACAGCATTAACAATAACTGCTCGGAGCGCGATATGCGGAGCGCATGTCGTCCATGGCACACACAGCCTATATAAACGAACAATCTGTGAGGCCGACCTCCAACACGGCATGCTGCTCTTTTTATTCCTTACGGAAAGAAAATTACATGTAGTCTCGCAGCTCTCCGTTACCGTTGCAGCTGCTTGTGTCAGCCGTGCTGTATAAGTCCCCAAACAGGCTGCCCATCACGCCCAGCGCAGCAGCAGGACTTTTCTCCCTGTCGTGTGCGATCAGTGTAGGTCTCCGTTTCAGTGAGCTCGTGTGAGAGGCTTTCAGTCACGAGATGTTTCTGTGCAGGGGAAAGGTGGACTAACCGGGAGAAGCGGGGATCCAGGAGGGCCGCTTTATTGAGGAGAAGCCACTCGCCGCTCTCTTCTTTATAGCGCATTTTTACAGTTCGAATGGAGAATTACACTTCGAATTCAAACTTTTCACCCCACCTTCGAACGAATATTCGAACTTCGAATAAAAAGTGACAGCCCTAGTGTGGGTGGATGTCTGGAGCGTGTGGGTGGATGTCTGGAGCGTGTGGGTGGATGTCTGGAGCGTGTGGGTGGATGTTTCTGTCTGCAGCGGAAGTGCGTGTGGGTGGATGTCTGGAGCGTGTGGGTGGATGTCTGGAGCGTGTGGGTGGATGTCTGGAGCGTGTGGGTGGATGTCTGCAGCCAGACCCCTCTCAGAGTTTTAGACTGGAGGGGCTGGAGTTGTGCAAGTGACTCGACAGTTGTGCTGTGTTTTAAGTAAAGAGATGCTTTTTAACAACAACATGCGTGAAGAAAGCTCTTTTTCACAAGGATAAATAAATAAATACATACAAATGTAATAAATATAACAATGACGTCAGATCTACGATACCTTACTCTCAAACTATTTTTCTTCTGAACATTTTTTGGGTAAAAACCTTCACTCATACAGACATGAATATAAATAAATACATAAAGTTGATAAGATAAACAATTAACCGTTCATGTGCCTTTTAACATATAACAGGAAGAACCATGTTTGATTAGATTCGAATAACAGATGTCTGGGAACCATTTAGTTTCTTCACATGGTTGTTTGGGTGGAGACTCCTCTGTGAAGTTGTTGGTGACTTTTGAGATGACAAGATTGACTAAATGTTTTTCCACACTGTTTACAGTGGTATGGTTTCTCTCCTGAGTGGATGCGTTGGTGTACCGTCAGATTACCAGACTGACTAAATGTTTTCCCACACTGTTTACAGTGGTATGGTTTCTCTCCTGTGTGGATGCGTTGGTGTTCCTTCAGAGTATCAGATCTACTAAACATTTTCCCACACTGTTGACAGTGGTATGGTTTCTCTCCTGTGTGGATGCGCTGGTGTTTCTTCAGATCACCGGACTGACTAAATGTTTTCCCACACTGTTGACAGTGGTATGGTTTCTCTCCCGTGTGAATGATCTGGTGTCTCTTGAGTTCACCAGATGTACTAAATGTTTTCCCACACTGTTGACAGTGGTATGATTTCTCTCCCGTGTGGATGCGCTGGTGTACCTTCAGACTATGAGAGCGACTAAAGGTTTTACTGCACTTCTCACATCTGTGGCGTCCGGCTCCTTCTGCTGGAATCTGGCTCGTGCTTTGGACTGTTCCCGGGGAGGCTCCGATTGGTTCTTGATAGGAGGCTGCGACGTATGGGAGGAGACTAGGCTCCACCTTGATTTCTCCACTCCTCAGCAGTCGGCCGTACAGGTCGCCGTGGCTCCTCTTCATGTGTTTGTGGTGGAAGATCTGAGACGTGTAGGAGTACGGACACTCGGGACAGGGGAAAGCCTGTGCTGGTGTCAGCTGGGATCTCCCTCCTAGGAGAAAGAGAGAGTCATATGTATTTTATTTGCTGATGGCTGGTTTAAGCAGCCTCACCTGGCCAGAGTCAGGTGCTTTAGGCTTTGGGGCTTGATAAGGCTGCACAGCCTAATCAAGCATACATGAATTAGTATACTTATATGGTTTTTTGAAACCTCCATGGTACTGTATATTTTGCATTTAGACCTTTTTCCAAGTAAGAATATTTTTCTATTATGTTGTCATCTTTTGTTTATTATATTTAAATTTATGTTAAAACTTCACAATTTCCTGTATAACTTCTTAACTGCTTTGTTAATGTAGATGTTTATTGTCCAAGCTCTTTTGAATTAAAATGAGATGTGGTCATGAAGGGCCGCATAGAAACCAAACCCTGACAGAAAGACAGACTTGAAGGCAGACCTTTAGTAGAGCTCTTGTTGTTCCACGGTCGATCAAATCCGATTCCCAGATGTCTGGCGTATTCGTCCCCATACCAGACCAAGAGCTCTGCTCCTGAAGTCACGAGGCCACAGGAGCGATACAGAATCCCTCCTTTGTGCTGAAACGCTATTAGGTTCTGTTCCTCTTCATTACGAGCACAATTGACGTACCTAACACACAGAGGGGTACGTCAACACACCTTTACAGTCTATCTTCTGCACATGTCATAGCAACCCAGAAAATATTGTGGATCTAATCAGATAACAGACACGGAGAAATATAAATGTTATCAATCAAGTAATGATAGTAAGATAATTATGAAATTGCTTCATGCAGTAGATGGTATAACAACAATTTCCCCCCGGGGATCAATAAAGTATTTCTGATTCTGATTCTGATAAAAGTGAATAGGGTCCAACCTCATCCAGTTAGAAAGTGTCTCTCTCTTTGCATCAATGTAATCATTGTGTCTGCTTTTGTAGATCTGGAGAAATGTGTTAATCAGACTCTATGCCATCCAATAAACTCACACAAGCACACATACAAGACTAGATCAAAATAAATGAATACAAACACACTGACCTCCCAGGAGTATCCACTCTCCAGGGCTCCCTCTTCATCGGTCCTGTGTCCTTCGTAGGGTCCAAAGTGTGTTCCAATGGGAAGGCCACCGTCTCCACAGTAAAACACCCCTAGACCGGCCCCAGGGATCCCAGAATCTCTGATCTACCCCACATGAGACAGAGACGGAGAGAGGAGGAGAGTCGTAGAGTGAGAGGAATACATAGAGGGAGGGAGAGGTGGAGGAGGGAGGAGAGATAGAATACACACATGGAGAGGGGAGATGTAGAGATTGAGGCAGGGAGAGACAAAGAGAGGTGAGAGGAATGGAGGGAGGAAGAGAGGTGGTGAGATGGAGGGGGGGAGAGGAAGATAAGATAAGAAATAAATGGAGATGTGTAGTTGGGAAACAAGTGAGATAGAGAGATTTAGACAGGAAGAGGGAGGGAGGAAAGGAAAGAGGGGGTTGGGACAGGGGGGGAGTTCAGAGAGGGAGTCACAAAGAGAGCCAGATAGAGGGAAATGGGGGGAGAGAGGGAGAGATAGACGGAAAGCACGATTCAGGAAGAAGAACCATTGGGGGAGAGATATATTGATCTGCTTTGGCAATATAACTGTTCACATTACTGTTTTTATATACATTAGCTGGGCAATGTATTAAACAATGAATGTTATACTGTCTCATTGGACGGGGAGAACTTTGTTGTGTTAAAGTACGACATATACCTCAAACCCAGCGGGCAGCGTCTTCTTGGCTCTGTCTTTCTCTCTGACAGCAACGGGGCGATCAGCCACGAAGACGATAGGACCGTGGACCTCGCACTCTTCGAGGAAGAAAGTCCTACACTCATCACAGACTGGAGAGAGTTCATTTATTTATTACGTCCAAAAGAGCTTCAGCTACAAATCTATATTAAATAGACAGAAACAGGAAGATTAAAAATTGGTTTGTGAATGAAAAAGAGGTGCACAGAGAGAGAGAGAGAGAGAGAGAGAGAGAGAGAGAGAGAGAGAGAGAGAGAGAGAGAGAGAGAGAGAGAGAGCGCCCTCTTACAGAAGTAGTCGTCATCCATAGGTATTTCCGGTTCTTGGTAGTAAACTCTGAGAACATTTCTCAGGTTCCTCCCTCTTGAATAAACCCTTGAGCCCTTCATATGTTCATGGAGAACTGACACACACACACACACACACACACACACACACACACACACACACACACACACACACACACACACACACACACACACACACACACACACACACACACACACACACACACACACACACACACACACAGTTACAGACTATACGTGCACAACAAGGTGTTATTGCAGTGAAGCAGTGGTGGGATCAGAGCTAACCCAATGAGACCTCCTCCTGGACTGCAGAGCCCCTCTCTACTCCTCCTCCGGGGCGGTCGATCTCTGGATGAGAAGGAGTGGTCCCTCCAGAGACCTCCTGGTCACTCCAGCCCCGCCCTGAGAGACTCTGACAGACAGAACCTCTAGTTAGGAGTACTCCCTGTTTTATTAATGTGGGTAGGACACACCTTACCTCCTAGCAACAATACGTCTAAGGTTATACATCGTGCTGGTGTCATTAATACCCTTTATCCATGAGTCTGCTGTCACACAGACATGAAGCAGGTCTCGTACCATAGAGGACAGGACATGGTAAGGCTGCTGAAGGTGATGTGTGCTGTTTTATACCTGTACAGACACTGCATCTGACGTACTGGGCTGTTGTAGAGACTCCCGTTTGACTGTTGGTGGCTTCCACACTCGAGCACCTGCTGACATAACTGGCTTTAGGTTAGGATGTAACCTGCTAACTATTACCACCTGACTATGAGTTAGGCTGTGACTTATTAACTATAACAAACAGACCATATGTAAGGATGTACTATATTAACTATGACTAACTGACTTAAAGGTAGCTTAGAAGTTATTAACAACGAGGCAGTATAAAACCTATTACTATTAACTTACTATAAGGTAGTATTTAACTTTCTGACTTACGATAAATTAATATGTAACATATTAACTACTTACTGACTCTTAAGTAAGGAAGTATCCTACTCACTACTACTAACTGACCAAAAGGTAGTATAAGCTACTAACAACCAATGAAGTATAAATCCTAACTTACTAACTATAAGCAAGGATGTATGCTACTAACTACTACTGACTATAAAGTAGTATATAAACGACTCACTTCAACTAACTGACTAAAATGGGTAATTTAACCTGCTAATTTACTATGAGGTACAACCTATTATTAAATACGTTTATTACAGGTTTTCCTTTTTTCAGATGCAATAAAATCCCTTTAAATCAATAAAACCCCTTTTTGTTGCTATATCTTTGGTCAAATGATTAAGCAGTATAAGCGGGCTAATGTATCTTCAGGGCTTTGAAAGGGATAATGTTCACTGCACATTACTCCTTCCAGAAATGTCTTGTAAATGTCTTTGTACCGGTCAATCCAGAGGTCCAGAGCTGCTCCTCCTCAGAGTCTGTCTCTTCAGGTGAGCAGACTCTCACCTGGCCGGGCTTCTCTCTCCTCATGAAGGCTGGAGCCACAAAGGACAGGCCTAACACACACACACACACACACACACACACACACACACACACACACACACACACACACACACACACACACACACACACACGCACACACACACACTCACACACACACACACACACACACACACACACACACACACACACACACACACACACACACACACACACACACACACACACACACACACACACACACACACACACACACACACACACAGACACAAAAGAAGCAGTGATGTGTACAGCAGCACCACCTGTGTCTGTATGTATAGCAATGTACTCAGTGAAATAGTATTTAAGTATGAGTGGTTTACCAAGAGACGACATAACCAAATGGTTTTCCTTGATCTGCAGGAATCTTTTTTTCTCCGCCATACAGAGGCGGTTCCATTTTGTTGTGGAAAAGTATGCCCTGATATCCGCAAAGTCCTCCTTCACCAGAAACAGACAACATAATGTCCAATACTGTTCATCTAACCTTACCACTTTGTAGATAAACAACCTTAACTACAACCGTAACACATTCTAGGTAATACTGAATATATCAAAGTCAACAGTTGCTATAGAGCAGCCAATTAACTGTTGTAAATCCCACATATTTTGCATAAATAAAGTAATATCGTTCTCCTAAATTGCCATTCTCTCCATGGAGGGTCCCTTTCATGAACACATTGGTCTTATCTGATCGTCTGATCTGATTTAATGGTGATTAACTCACCAATGTTGCATGAACAGATGTTTAAAGTATTGATATGGTGTCTCACCTCCTCCACTGAGTTACTCATCTGACTGCTAGGCCTACAGCTTGAGTCCAGATCAATCGTCTAACAATGAAACATAATTAGAACATCTGGGGAAAATATCGACGGCTAACATCCCTTTGCTAAGTTAATAAGAGTTACTTAACGTTGGTTAGTGAATTGGCGCTGACTAGTCAACACGATGATGGGAGGGATTCTGACCATAAATCACTTACGTCCACTTGTGCTTAGTTATGTTAGCCATTAAATAATATAATAACCAAACAAGTTTCAAATATAATACATTTCAGAGCATAATATGCCTTACCACATGAACTTGAATGGCACTAAAATGGAGATCCGAGATTCTATTGTTCAGTTGATTCGGCCCCAAACTGAGAAGAAGCGGGAAAACTTGGGCGAAGTCCCGCCCCTTTCCGTTAGAGCCCACGGCACATATGTACGGTGGCTGGTACATAGATATATTTATTAACTAGATGCCCTACGGCGGCGTCTAGAACGTCACCACTGGCGGCCATCTTACCACAGTAAGCTGCTCACCCATAACATTATGTTGGTAGTGATTCATGTACTTTTTAAACAACCATAACTTGCTCAATTTTCAACCGATTTACAAACGGTTGGGTTTATTACGAACGTTATTAACGTGGTTATGATATTGTACCTATTTTAGAACATTATTATATTTTTCATTATTCTATCAAAAGTATGCAGTGTCATAACTACATCTCTGACGATTATAACTAACCAAACTATTTGAAAATCGGTAGAAAATTGAGCAAGTCATGGTTGTTTAAAAAGTACATGAATCACTACCAACACAATGTTATGGGTGAGCAGCTTACTGTGGTAAGATGGCCGCCAGTGGTGACGTTCGACTCCGGGACTCTCTAAATCGACGCCACTTCGACCTGGGCGGGACTTTAATTGTGTCACTTCACCCGCCACTGTGGCGGGTAATACTTTCCAGTCAGGTCCGATCAAATGTGCATATCTAATACATTCGTTATACGGCGCTGCACAGTTCCACAACCATTACTGTCAACATCCGGGCCCCTTCTTCCTCTACGCCTCTTTTGCTGAACTGCGACTGTCAATATCCGGGATAATATCTGTAACAGGGCTCTCAAGTCTCACGCGTTCGGCGTGAGACACACGCAATTCAACCCATGCACACGCTCACAAGCCACACGGTATGGTAACCAGACGTCCTCTTTTGCCCGGACATGCCCTCTTTTTGACACACTTTTAAAAAATGTGTGTCGGAATTTCAAATCGTCCGGGATTTTATTAAAGCCTCATATATGTTCACATTGAATTTGAGTTGCGTTTCTCTGGGTCGTTCACAAACTAGTTAGGCTACGCCCTCCCCTACTCAGTTCTGTTCGCTTCGCATTGGTGGAAGTGAGTAGGGGGAGTGGTTAAGTAGAGCCTTCAGATTGGACGGTTTGACCTACTCAGTTACCGTCGTGTTTTGTATTTATTATTTTACCATTATTGTTTTATAGGGACAAACATTAACAAATTTCTCCTACAGGGGATTGATAAAGTTCTATCTATTGAACAGAAAGAAACACTTGGTCATACTTTACACACTTTACCACAGCATTGGCCTACTGAATGCCACAGATATATTTTCAGCATTGGACTGAATGCCACACATATTTTCTTCTGAATATTAGTGTTAAGGGCATATAATGCTTACTATCATACGTTAGTTACCATGTCTGTGTGGACACATTTGTATGCAGTCACATGTAAATACAAAAAAACAAATGTTCCTATTGACTTATGATGGTGTAGCCATGCAATTCGTTTTTTAATGAAAATACTTTGTATAGATGAATTATCCCCAAACTTGTCATCGTAACACCAACTGATGTGTATGAAAAACACTTTTATTATCTATTGTTACTATTATATTGTTTAAAATGTACGCATATATTAAAAAAATATATAGCGTATAAAAAGTGGCTGGTAAAAAAGATGAGTGGCTGGTAGATTTTTAAATCTACCTGCCACAGTGGCTGGTGGGCAAAAAAGTTAATTTCCATCTCTGGTGTGCATGTGTGCGCGTAGCCGTTTGTCTCAGGGATCTGTGCACTAGTGGTGGATTCAATGATTCGTTTCCGTGACCCAGTTCGCGTGATTCAGTTCGCCACGAGGAGTCGTTCGCGAATCGTTCCTTCGTTCCTTCGTTCCTTCGTTCAGTCGAGTTTCCGGTAGCACTAACTCCCCTGAGTATGACTGACTCAGCTGAGAACCGTGCAATGGGGTCCATTCCATGATGCGATTTACCGCTACCGGAAACCATTCTGAACAAACATACGATTCGTGAACGACTCCTCCACGTTCAGTCGAGTTTCCGGTGAATCGATTCACCGGAAACTCGACTGAACGTGGAGGAGTCGTTCGTGATTCAGCCTAGTTTCCGGTAACGGTGAATCGCATCATGGAATGCACGCCATTGCACGGTTCTCAGCTGAGTCAGTCAGACTCAGGGGAGTTAGTGCTACCGGAAACTCGTTTGTTCGTTCAGTCGAGTTTCCAGTGAATCGAATGGTGAACAAGACGACCGAACGAACGAGGGAGACGAACCGGTTCAGTTCGTTCGTCCTAAAGACTCGGTCATTCGAACCGGTTCGCGAACGAACGAGCCAACACTACTGTGCACGAACTCCCTTGCACTACAGGATTACGAGCGTCAGTGTCGTACGCGATGGAGGGTGGGTGACATTCCTACAGTCTGTGATGATAGGCTATATTTCTACAAATGACATGACGAAACAACACGAACTAAGCTAACATTAGACTATAGCCATACCAGATAACGCCATACCAGCTAACCCTAACTATTTATATTAAACTCTGAACCACTTTGCAACAGGCAACTCTGTGTTGGTGTGTCTTATTGCTTCCCAAGTCTGCGTCTGCATCTTTCCCACTCCTGGCTAATAGTTTCAGCTTATGTACTGTATATCAGAAATGATCACCCTGTACCACACTGCTGACATGTTGATGTTTTATGAGCACTCAAGCATTTCTCTAGGTATCTTAAGTTTCCTACTGGAGTCATCAAAACTTTGAACTTTGTTATTGTAAGAAATATTGTGTTGCAAAAACACTTTGTGTCTTACCCTTACCGTTACCCTAACCTTAACCCCAGTAACAATTCTTCATCATAAACTACAAGTTACGCAAAATGGCATACAAACATCCAGTCCAATATGAAAGAAAAAAGCTAGCTTCATTAAGGAATCGAACCCCTTATCCCCGCGTTAATTAGTTGTTCTCTGGCCACTAACCCATCAGGTCTTAGTACATGCGATTCAAGAGTTAACCACTTGACAATCTTTAAACTTCGGTTGCCTAGAAATTGTAAAGACAGTGATGTGTGTACATTGTGCGAGTATCCGTCACTCGCGTTGTGTGTGCAGTCCAAAATGAAAGAAAAAACCTTGCATCACTAGGGAATCAAACCCCCAATCATCAGTCTTTAAACGTTGGTCGTTGGTAACTGTAAACAAAGAGATCGCATTTTGTTTAACTGCTAACTAACAAACGGGTTTATGCGTTCACTGAACAAAGATTATGGAAATAAAAAAACACTTTTCCATCAGAAAAATCATCAGAACCGTTATTACCAACCCATAGACACTAAAAGCCAAAACCTTTCTCACATGCACACCCATCGCGAGTGACGGCTACGCGCACACATGCACACCCATAGCGAGTGACATAGGACGTAAAGTCCCGCCCAGGTTGAAGTGGCGTCGATTTAGAGAGTCCCGTTCGACTCCATTGGCCAGCAGTGCGGACGAGGCATCTAGTTAATATATATGGTCTGGTAAGTGCAAAACAATATTACAAAACCGGATGCACTTTTACAAATTCTCAAACAAATGTACATTTTTGAAAACAAATTCACAAAATTTACAAAGACAAAATCCTAACTGAAAGGGAAAGCACCAAAAGCCGGATCTGACCCATAAGTGATTGAGTGAGTATTTGTTTTTTCAAGTACTGCACGGACGAGTAGTGTTGTGTGGTTTGTATAGAGGTTAATGATGTTTTGCCCATTTTGTGGAAACAATAGGCTACTTGCACAAGCACTTCCTGATTCGCCTTAATACAGCTTCACAGCTTCCGGTTCCAAGATGGCAACGTTCTATTACAAGAGCTGCCGACAATAAATATCACTGATGTACATTATTTATGTAGGGAAACAAAAGCTCCGACAAGCAAATTGGAGAAGGGGTTTAGGCTGTATGCTGCGACCTACAGTCACAGCTACGAAGGTAAGAAAACGACGTCTAACAGACGCTAGCTACTGTCAAAGTCTAATCTGTCAGTTAACTGTCACTGTCGAACGTGTATTACGATGCAGAAACAGCAAACGCCAACAAGATTTCTTAACCAGTGTTTTATATAAGCCTTGATGTTTGCCTGTTGTGTTGACTAATAATAGTTTAAGTATAGCCACGGTTTTGCGTATATAAAAGTAACATTACTTAGCTACCTAATGTTTCTTTCCATGTAGTAACATGTTATAAATGTGATGATGCGAGTAACCCAGTACAATTGAAGCTTAATTAATTTGTATGTGTTATTTCATTCAGTGTCCAATAAAGACAAGCTGACAGTGCAGGTCAGTGTGAGACCCTTGTGCTACAGGTCGATGGGGAAGAGCGAGGCACCACAGTTTGAGTCTAGGCAGGAAGCTGTGTTCATCCCTGTTCAGTGGTGTTTGTTCGGTTAAGCAGTAGCTAAGTGTAGTCCTCAAGGGCCACCAACTTGAATGTTTTTCATGTCTCCCTGTTTTTCACACACAATTTAATATAGTCAAGGTAATGAGTACAAGGCTACAACTTTTCAATATTCAAGATATTTATTGTCGTTTGCACAGCAGATGTACAGGTACATTGGAATAATAGTGATTCTTGGAGTCCGCTTTAAAAAAAAACACATCTTTATTTTAAGAGGGAGAGAATATAACAGTAAGCATTCAGGATGGTAGGCTTTTTCTAGCACAGTTGAAGTACTTACACCCATGATGCTGAGGTTATATTTCTAATGATTTACCTTTTTCTCTTAGATCAAGCTTTGTGATCATCACCCTAGTGATGAAAAACAAAAGAGTTAATCTATGGGCTGGAGCAGCTGTCTCTGAGAGGAAAGGAAAAAAGTATAGCTCAAAAACAACAAATACAAATGCAATGGCATCACGTATAATTACATCTGTAACTACTTATAAAGTACTGTTGATGCACGTGCAGGTGCGACCACTTCTTTTTTCTGGGCAGCTGATTTGGCTCTGGAAACACGGACCATCTTGTAGAGACAAGGCTCAATCAAAGACCAAAAAGCTATCAGATGGTTGTAGCTGGCAAATCTATTCACAAAAGACATTGCATAAAAATGTTCAATTAGAAGTGTACATCAAAAGTATACCTTGTTACCAAAATAACGTCAACAGTAACTACTAAGATTAAGATTTTATCGCATATATATATATATATATATATATAGCAGGTCACCCTGCTATATATATATATATATATATAGCAGGGTGACCTGTATTTCTCCCATTAATCTGTTTCAGCCTCAGTCACCTCCCTTTTACCTGTATTGTGACTTGTGCCACTACGCAACGGTTGCTCTACCGGATGGCGTCGTAACTAATCCCTGGCACTCAGCGGACAGGTTTGTTTAGTTTCCTCTTTGGGTGCAGTTCAATAACTGCCCCAACTTCCTGTAAGACAACCTGATGTGTCTCGATATCCAATGCCCTAATATGGTCTCTGTGCTCTTTCGTTTTAAAGTGGTGTTCCTGTCCGGGCCGTACCTTTGGGAGGCGCGGTTTGGTGGTTTGCCGTGTACTTGCATGTAGATAAGTAGGGTGTTACCTGCTCAATTCATACATTTTTAAAATTGTTTATTAATAGTATTTTGTTCTAGGACCAGCATTGGTGGAGTTGGAGACGGTCACATTTTGGCGCTGTCGCTTCAGTGCTCCTATTTTCATCTCATAGAATAATAACATGACTTTTTTCAACCATTTGAAAATAAACTTTTGTAGACTTGAACTGGAAACACGTCTTTGTAAGTCTTTAAACAAATCTGTATTATAAATGTTGTTAGTTTTTGTACTATTGGTGCGCTCACATTCATATATATATATGTATAAATTCTGATAAGACATGGACATCCCCAACTCCAAATACTCCATCTCTCAACATGCCACTACTTGTGTGCTATTAATCATTCACAGACCTATTAAGAAATAATTTGGTACAGTACTATAAATTAATCTGTAACGTAAAGCTATTTTCTAACCAACAATGTCCCTGACTGACACATATCCCCGTCACGTAGGGACTAGGCTAATAACAGACTAATACAAAAAAATGGGACTGTGAACAAGTGACTTCCCTCGTGTAAATTCGGATGTCTGCGTCGGAGCCAGCAAACCGCTGCAGTCCAAACTCTCGCTGGAGACGTAACTCCTGTAGCTCCTTTCTCAGCTCCTGTACTTCAGTTGAGAGGCTTTCAGCAGCGGATTCGGACATATCCATGGCAGCCGGTTCAGAGAGAGCAGTAGTCTTGATCGTTGAATAGGAGATCAACTTCATCTTCCGGAGGGGCAGTTTCGACGAACCGATCCTCTCTCCCACACGCCGCGCCTTGGGGTTTCGACTGTATACTGGTTCCACTCAAAAAGGGTCGGTACGGCACCTTTTGTAAGTCTCCTTCGACCCTGAAGAGTAGTTGGCTCAATCATCTTGTCAGAACTAAAGTGTCTGCTACAGACCTTAGAGTGAGTGGTGATGACATATTTATCCCGGCGTATGTTTACAATTCATTGACTCCTCACGTCAGTTTGGCTCGGAATGCCATGGAAACGTAATAACCCTTTGGATTTGGCTGACGCTGTACAGTGAGGGACACAGCAGTGCTCGGCGTAGGTTTCTCCTGCCTATAAAAAGGAACCGTTTTTAAATGTTTGCGGCCTGGATTCATGTCTAAAGTGTATCAACGAAAAATAATAATTATCTATCTAAGATCTAAGATGGCCGCCGATGTTGACGCAGCCGCGTGGCGTCTTATCAAACAAAGGATTAAACCTGAGATCTACACCACTATTGATGGCAAAACTATCGTGGAAGATGAACTGTTAAGTTTCCTTGCTGTCAAACTGAAGATTGTGCCTCAGGATGACATTATCCTGATGGCTGTAAATCACTTTGGATCAGAGTGGATTGAAAGCTCCAAGAAGGCCCTGTTTGAACTGTGTCCTGGCACGGGGCAGCACTGTGTAGCTTACAAAGGACTACAGAAAGATGCCAACAATGTTAAGAGTTGTCTGAAACTACTGAATGAGGTTGGCGAGGATGTTCCTCGCTTTGTGTCCTATCACTTGGATGATTTACCACCAGTGACTTTTAATAGCCTTGATGTCTCTTGCCTGGTTAGTGAGATTGAACGCCTAAGTGTAGAGATAGATAGATAGATAGATACTGCTGCAGTACAGAGCAAGACTAGTATGAACCCTCCCAGAGAGAAGAAGACCTACGGCATAGTTGATGTGGGGAACATGCATGCAGTGACATCTAAGCTGGTGAGTGTGTTCGCGACAAAGCTTGCTCCTGTTGGGGGTAACGCGTTAGAACTAACGCGTTAGAGTACTCTTATTCGTTTTTTTCAGTCACGAGTAACCTAACGCGTTAGTTTTGCGAATTCAGTAATCAGTAACTCGTTAATTTCCAAAATAACCACTTGTTACTCCGTTACTTTAAGATTTTCCCTCGATAAGGAAAGTAAAGTCCCGGATTTTCTGCATTTAGTCAGATGCTGCTGCCCTGCTCCTTGCATCTCTCTCTCTCGCTCTCTGTGTGTGTGTGCGCGCGCACCTGTGTGTGTGAGCTACGTGTGTTACCGCGGCAAGATGGACGAGAAGATAGCCTTAGATTCCTGGAGGTACGCTCATTATTTTGAGTTGCAGAGCGAAAAGGACAAGAAGAACATAGTGGTCGTTTTGAGCACCTTCTTCTCCTACGTTTCAACCATTACTTTGGTGATAAATAGGCTTAAGGTAGCCTACGTGATTGTTATGAATGTAGGGCTATAGGGTCACACGAACATTTTCAGTTCTTCAATGTTTTTTTAGTGCCATGCACTGTTCTTTTGTGCAACGCATACGGTTAAATTTAGTTAAATTTCCAATTGTAAAAGGTTGCGTGCCTACCTGTTAAGCACTTTGTTAGGCGCCTGCACTTGTAAAGTGGATAAGCTATGTGTGACGCACTGTTCTTTTGTGCGCAGCCAATACGGTAAGCTACATTCTGTTAAAATAACTGCCTGTTACCGGAGTATGTTATTCATGGAAGCTGTTCAAATGATCAAAGGATGAATGCCTGTTAAATAAAACGTGCAATATGATGACTGTCTTTCCTGTCATTATGCTATAGGTTCATGATTGATTCATAAACAGTCAGCACTGTTGGTGCATCTAAAGGAGGATGTGTTTTGTTGTTGCGCTAGGCGGACACGCACGCACCCCAAACGCATTTTAATTGTTGGTAACGCACGAGTACTCTAACGCGTTTCTTTTATTTATAGGTAACGTAGTAACGTAACGGATTACTTTTAATTGATAGTAACAAAGTAACCTAACGGATTACTTTCAAAAGTAACGATACCCAACACTGCTCCTGACCTAGAGTCAGAGACTCTGGCTAGTTATCTAAAAGAACAACTCTCCAGAGATGTTGTCACTCGCACACTTGTCAGAAGATTGACACTCAGTATACTCGGTATAGCTCTTTCAAAGTTACAGCTGAGTGCAAGGAAGTAGGTGTGATGTATGCACCGCAGCTGTGGCCAGAAGGGACCTATGTAAGGCGCTTCTATGAGAATCGCAAGCTTAGGGCTGCGGTAGGGGCAGGTGTTATAGCAGCACATAGCACAGGGATGAGTGCGCCTGAGCCTAGGGCTTCCTGTGCATGATAAACAATGATGAACTGCTATGAGAGTTGTGTCTTATAACTCCCGTGGTCTGCGACTTGGACAGGGCGCTGGAGCGAGAGCCCAACGCATTGTTATTGACAAACTCTTTGAGCATGCGGATGTGGTTTGTTTGCAAGAGACTTTTTTATCTATTCAAGATCTGGATCAACTGAACACTGTGCATAATGATTTCCATGGAGCAGGGGAATCTACGACAGACCTTAACACCAGAATTATGCGTGGCAGGATCCCAGGTGGTGAGGCTATATTCTGGCATAAGAAACTTGACTCATTGGTCACTGTTATCAGGTTAGATGTGGATTGGTGCATAGGAATCAAGGTGGTGCAGGATAAGAATGTTTTTATAATCTTAAATGTATACACTCCATATGAATGTCACAAAAATGAAGATGAGTACTTGAATAAGCTTGCTTTTATTGGGTCTTATATAAGGGAAAGTGAGTGTACATCCATATTTGTCTTGGGGGATCTGAATGCTGATATATCGGATACTAACTCATTGTTTGGTCAACACCTGACACAATTCTGCAAAGATAACAAGGTGATTCTGTCCAGTAAGTAACTATTGCCAGCTGATAGTTATACACATGTGAGTGAAGCTTGGCATACTACATCCTGGTTGGACCACTGTATGTCTACATTTGATGCACATGCTTGTATAGAGGAGGCTGAGATCTTATATGGTATGGCCACTGGAGATCATATTCCGGTCTCTATGTTCATTAACATCAAGGGCCTACCTGAGCTTGTCTGTAATGACAGCCATAAACCAAGTGAGACGCTGGACTGGGCTAGGCTCACAGATGTTGACCTGCAATATTACAAGTTACTGACTGATGTGAACTTAAGAAATATTGAGTTACCTGCTGATGCAATTATGTGTGGGAATATCAACTGTAAGAATGTAAGTCATAATAATGACCTGTGTGCAATGTATGATACAATTGTGAACTGTCTAGTTGTTGGAAAGTGAACCACTGAGAAGAAAAGTGGTGAAACAACATATTGTGAGACCAGGGTGGAATGACTATGTTCATGAAGTTCATATGGAGGCAAAAGATGCTTCTAGAAGATGGGTTTTAGCAGGAAAACCGAGGCATGGCCCAGTCTGTGAGCAAAAGGTACGGACTAATGCTAGATTTAAATATGCTGTGCGTTTTATAAAAATAAATGAGCAGACTATGAGGGCAAACTCTATGGCGAAAAAGTTACGAATTAATAATGTATACGAGTTCTGGAAGGAGGTGAAGGTGGTAAACAACAGCAAGATGCCACTGCCTTCTAGCATTGATGGCATTACTGAACCTGAAAACATAGCAGAGCTATGGAGGAGACACTATGAGAACATTTTTAACTGTGTGAAGAGAGATGTGTTTAACATAGGTGAAATACCTCACAGTGATGGTGTAGTCATCTGGCCAGATGAAGTATCTTATGCAATTGAGAAACTTAAAATAAACAAAGCCTGTGGGCAGGATAAAATAACAGCAGAACATCTGAAATACTCTAGCCAAAGTATTTCAGTGTAACTTGCTCTATGCTTTTCTGGGTTAATGAAGCATGGCATACTCCCAGGATCCATGTTATCTGTCTTGTTGATACCTGTAGTTAAGAATAAGACTGGTCAATTAACTAGTATTGATAACTATAGGCCTATTGCACTTGCAAGTATACTGTCCAAGGTACTAGAAGGGATCCTTATGGATAGGCTTGCAGATTATATAGCATCAACAGATAACCAGTTTGGCTTTAAAGCCCATGGTGCAGGTTAACCGGAAGTTTCGATTAATGGGTACATTAAGCACTCAAAATATGTATTTAAAGTTAGAAACGTCTCCAAAATTGTGTTAAAGTCCAGTTTTTGTCGTTTTTGGTTAGTAACGGTTATTTTTTACGCAATTCGGTGATGACGTCACGTGAGGTAGACGCATACTAGAACTAGCACTATGGCGTCTGACGGGGATGAGACAGTAATTATGTCGTTGGCTCAGATAAGTACCCTAAACTTAGTCAGAAGATCTAGAAATAGAAGGCATATTATGCCTTCTATTTCTTCTAAATATGGGCTAGCTTGACAGTCCCACCTGTGAACCCCTAGTGTTTATTTCTAAGCTTTTACCTCTTTCTCCGGTGAAAATGTTGTTTGCAAACGTAGCCGACGCCGAGTAGGCTGGTCATGTCTTCAGTGTGATTATTTTTGATAGTGCTAACTAGTTTTCCTCGTGATTGATAGTAGTAAGCGTATCTGTGTCGCTGTGTTTGGCAGGTGTCTGTGCGGGCGGTGTCGTCCCATGGAAACTGGTGGAGAGCTTGTGTTGTAGGGAGGTGAGCGCGTTGTGGTCGCTGGTCGAGGAGCTCACCCCGCGGCCAGCAGATGTAACGTGCCTAATAACGCAGCATCCTGGATTTGAGGCATGCTGCCTGAATCCGTTTGTGCTAAAAAATAGCATACTCACACTTCAGGCAGGATCATGGTCCCCTTCAAGCCAGCACGCACGAGTATGTTCATGGTTTACGTTTACTTTACAAATCTTTTTACACCGAGTCCTTTGAACCAACAGTTAAAGGTGATAGGAGATGTGTTGCATACACAATAAACATGCATAAGAAACAGGCTTAAAATGACGTTTCCAACCTACCGTACTTACAGAGTTTTAAACTTAAGAATCTTTCCTACTTATCCCTAGGCCATACCGGTGCACTGCTTACAGGCAGGCTATACGCTGGGCTTATGGCGTTTTAGGGAGGAGTATAAGGAAGCCTCTACCCTCTTGTGTGGTTTCAACCATCAGGCAGCAATTCCAGAATGGTGACCAGACCTATCAGGGCTTTCAATGGCCTTGTTTGGATGAAAATGAATAAAAATAATTGTTATGCCTATTCTGTTGTGATCATTCAATTGCCCTTAAAATGTTATAAAGTACACAGAACACATGAATTTTGGATAAAAAAAACAGTTTATTGGCATTGCTTGTAATGGTTACTGAACAAAGAAATAGGTTGGAATTAAATCTATATAAAAAAATGGTTAGGCACAAAACATACAAGGAACACTGATGAAGGGCTAGACCCGCAATGTTTAATTCTAATTCTAATTAATTCTGCAATAGTGTGGTCATACCCGAGGGTCAGTTGATGGTTCTCTTTCTCTCACACTCACACACATACTATTTCATTCATTCATACATGCAGTGATACATGCAAAAGCACATCAAGCAGACACAGTGAGCCCAGACAACACCGCACACAGAGGTTGACAAGGCACAGGTAAAATGATTGCCAAATTATTTTGAATTACATACAAAGAAATTTCATGCAAATAATAACAACTAAATCATTGGACTTGTCCGCGGAAAATAATAATGTGAAATTAGGTTTTCTTGAAGCGTGACTGCCGGGCTAGGTAGAGGCTGACGGCCTCCTCCTCAGGAATCTGTTCGAAGGATTTGGCGATGGGGGCGGGTGCATCGGAGGACGAATTGGTGCTAACCTCTCAAAGAACCGCGGGTGAACTGGCGTTTCTCTCCCGAAGGGCCTTCATTAATGATGTTGCATAACCTACAGACATAATAATAATAATATTAATTATAATAATAATAATAATAATATTACTTTACAAAGATCATTGTCACCGATGTCTCGTGCGCCATCTCAAAATATGATAGAACTGCCTGACACTGCTTACCGTATGAGGCTGCCTCTTTGATGCGACGCACCACATGGGCACCTTTTCTGAAGCGCGGATACCGCACGCAGTACTTCTCCGTCCCGTCACTTCTCCGTGCTGTCTCGCGATTGGCATTGTGATTATAATGCAGCGCCGCTAAGAGAAGCCTACAAAATAACACATTTGAGAAAACCTTTGAAACTTGGTGTATGACAAAATACTACAATAGGCATGTTAATCGGTACTATTATTACTATAAAAGGCATAATAATTGGCAGTGTTATTCCATTGGATTGCACTGACCTCATATACATCCCAAGGTATGAAAACCCTGTATGCTTGGGCGCGAAGTGCAAGATGAGGGAGTGGTAAGCCTCAAGGGAGAAGGTCTGGTGCTGTGGAGACAGCTGTCGAACATCTTTCAGTAAGGCAGCCCTCATCATTATGTTCTCCAACTTGACTGCTGCCAATGAGCCTGCAAAGACCAAGACAGGTAGGCAGGGAGGCAGACAGACACACAGACGGAAAATGTACAAATAGACGATAGATAGACAGACAGAATTCCTTTTTTAAATGGAAACACACATGGAATTGTCCTGCATATGAATTATAGCAAACAGTAAACAGAATGTTATGAGATTGCAAGGGAATGAAAAAATAATTTCATCACAAAGGTCACATGTCAAAGCATTCAGACAATTACTCAAAGACAGCAAATAAAACAAAACTATGTAGAGCGTGCATAATACCAGTACTGTACCTGGGTCCAGCCACTCTTTGTTGCGCTGATCTCCGTCTAGAGGGCCATGGGCACAACTGGAGAAGGCAGGGGTGTCATGGTCATGGATGTCCTGGATGTGGTTCACTAAACTTCTCCATTTGGCCTCCATGACCGCTGGGTTGCCATCTGGGGTTGAGGCTGCAGTCCAAAAGAGGTGATTCACTATAGCCGGCCTCCACAACTGTAGTTGGTCACACTCTTTGGATGCTGCATCCAATGCCTTCCCCAGACCTGTTTTAGAACAAATGGTATTAATTGATATGCACTAAACAAAAACTGCTTCAAGGTTCCAACAATGGATACATACTTTTGGCAATGTGCCACACGTCAAAATAATGCTGTGTCCCTTCAGGGATCAGCTCCTCTCTCACCCATTTGGCAACCTAGGAGAAAAAAAACACAAACATCCAGCTTCAGGGCAATTCAGATATTTACATTCTATCCTGCATTTTTATTGTAAATACCTGGCGATGTCGGTCCGTGATCAGCGTTGCCAAATGCAGGTCGTTTCCCCTCAGCAGGCCAACACTGCGCTTGAGCCCTTCAAGCTCACACCATGAGCTGTTGGGGACCTCTGAGCTCTGCAACATGACATAACAGTGTAAGTGTAGAATGCTGGTGGTGTTGAAGGAGGCGTTAATGAACCGAAGCGTTGCTGGTCCAGGCATTATGATACACTACTCTAGTTAGGCAATACACAATAAAGCTCTATGCATGGTTGTACTAGTGGAAAGATGTTATATTAAGTGCAATCCTTTTAACAAATTGCAGAGTTCATTTCTTTGCCTAATAACATCAGGTTTACCTGAACAAGCTGAACATCCACCACCTTGTTCACTCTGTCCTCTATCAGAGAGTATGACCCATACTTTGCGCAGTGCCCAGGAGAATCTGACCTGGAATTAATTACAATTTGTGTTTCAAGTTTTTAAAACGATGGTCTGTAAAGACAATCCACCATGTCCTCTGCAAATGCCAACTAAAGCCACCCTACATGATAGAAAATAACAAAATCAAAACGTGGAACTGGTCTAGCTCTCACACTGGTTTACCTGCAGTCACCAGCAAGAACTAGCCCTCCAACCATTGCCCGTAGGTCACTAAAATCCTTGGCTTGATCATTCTTCCAGGCCTGAACGATTACAGGGATGGTGTAGCGGCGCTGATGGCGAAAGAAACTGCTGACACTGATGCACTGCAGGCCAAACAGGGCCAACATTCTTAGTGTCCGTGTGGCCAAACATCCAGTAAAATGAATGGCCGGTTGCAGGTTGGCATGTTCCTGTGGAGCATTGGCTGGTTTTGCCAGAAACGGTGGTAGCCACATGATGCACAGACCTAGATATGTAAGAAAAGAAAAGAAAACAGAGTAATCAACAGTATATCAGGATTCAATATAGAGTAAGTACTGTACATTACTGGTCAAAGGTTTCATATTTTCAATCAAACACACATGACCAATACAGTATAACACTCAAATATGATGGCATCACAAACCAGCAGACTAAAGCCAGCCTGGTACATACATTGTAAATTAACTGGCGAGACAGTCAGAGCTATCAGATTGTAATTAGATATTCTGATTTTCTAATCAGATGGCCGCGTAAACAAAACTGCATAAACAAAACTGTACCTGCTTGATCTTAACAAAAGTTCCTTCCTGCTGCACAATGCTACTATCCGACCTCTCACAACAGGCCGGACAGATGGCAAAAAGGCCCATCAGCTCCTCTTGGCAAACAATGAATTTGTCAATGCAACCACAACAACAGAAAATGAGGGGGAGGGGGGCGGTGTCATTCAAACTAACAAAGCATTGAGCATTCAATATGGTCTATGTTGGTTTTAGATTATCTCACTTGTGGTGGGGGTCACACGTGTAAGGTGGCTCCTCATCAAACAACTCCTCCTCATCCATCGGCTCTTCGGGCACCCACGAAAAGTCACTGATGACAGTGGCATTATCATCATCATCGTCAACTGTCTGTTCAGGACTAGCGAGGGGAGTGGAGGTTTGTGGGCTGAATGAAGTCTGTGTGCCCACGCTAACCATCTTGGGCTTCAGGTTAACCTGCACAGCTGTGGCAGAGGCAGTAAACATACCCAAACATATGACAATCATGGCAAATCTAAGCGGCTATGTTTTGGTGTAGGCTATGTATTCATTTCATCAATGTGTATGGAAATGTCCTGCTTGCAATGTTTTAGACGTAATATCTACCCCTTAAAATACCAAAGATTTACCGTGAGACCATCGGGGGGGCTTCAAATAACATTGTGTCCCAGCGTCAGAAGTGGAGGAGGGCAAGGGCCGATCCCCAGTATCGACACTCTCCACAGTGTCTACACTGGCCACGGTCTCCTGCTGTGAGGCGTCTGTCAACATCTTGTGAAAACAAATATAAAAAAGTATATTAGTATAAAGTATAGTATATACAAGTATATAAAAAAGAAATGCAAGGGTGTAGTGGTGACATAAGAGGTGGGTAAACTATGAATACTTAGATCAGTGATTCGCAACCAAGGGTAGTGCATTTACTGTATTGGGAGGTAGCTAAACTCTGAAGTGAGAAGTGGATAAACTCTGTTTCTGAAATTTCAGAGGTGGGTAACTGCGTTTACTTGCGTTTAGCCTCCACTACAGCCCTGGCGACACGGTCACGGTCAAATATATGTGAAAGAGAACCGTAGCAGTCTAGCACTAACACAAAACGCAAACACACTGTTGTGAAAGCCGCTTGATGATGACGATCACTGATCCAAACACTAGCCATGAAGCTTTCATGACGATATGGACATTTACTTCAGGGCAATTTTGTTTTGGCTCATATTCGTGAATCACGAAACATGCTCTTCTAATGTCAGACTGATCATGCTTGTAGTGGAGGCTGTGTCAAAGGGAACACGGTATGCATAATACACACAGAGCTAGCTAACGCGCAGCTTGTAATTAGGCCTAAAAAAAAAGAAAAGTGGTTCCTGTTGGTTGTCAGTTGAGGTCATGGGTAGGTTGAGAGCGCTCAAACTCTAGTTTTAATTAAACCCATAGCTATAATGTGGAAACCCCAGTCGATAATGTAACAGCCAAAGTGTTGCATTGCAAATCCTCATGAAGGCGCTCGCCAGTACAGGGCGCTACAAATCAAATCTTGTAGCAGGATTTTTCTAGCAAAAAATCTGCCCGATTCGCGTCTCTACGTTGAATTTGTACGGAGTCATGTCGCCCCTTCGCGTTTGGTGTGGACGCACCTTCACTTGTGCGACAGGCCTGCTATTCTATAGCAGTAAGATGTTTAAAAACATAACGTCTAACCGTGTGTGTTCTTACCTGGGCGCGTGTGTTGATGACGGAGCCGTTATGTTTGAAAACATAACGTGTTACCTGGGCGAGTATCGCTGCGGTGTGTGCGCGTGCGTGTTAGTGGTGGATTTAATGATTCGTTTACGTGACCCAGTTCGCGTGATTCAGTTCGCCAAGAGGAGTCGTTCGCTAATCATTCGTCAGTTTGTTCGTTCAGTCGAGTTTCCGGTAGCACTAACTCCACTGAGTCTGACTGACTCAGCTGAGAACCGTGCAATGGTGTGCATTCCATGATGCGATTCACCGCTACCGGAAACTAAACAACGAACTGAGCTGAACGAACAAACGGTTCGCAAACGACTCCTCCCAGCTCAGTGGAGGAGGTGGAGGAGTCGTTCGCGATTCAGCCTAGTTTCCGGTAACGGTGAATCGCATCATGGAATGCACGCCATTGCACGGTTCTCAGCTGAGTCAGTCAGACTCAGTGGAGTTAGTGCTACCGGAAACTCGTTCGTTCATTCAGTCGAGTTTCCGGTGAATCGAATGGTGAACGAGGCGACCGAACAAACGAGAGAAACGAACCGGTTCGGTTCATTCGTCCTAAAGACTCGTTCATTTGAACCGGTTTGCGAACGAACAAGCCAACACTAGTGCGTGTGTGTTCTTACCTGCACGTGTGTCGATGGCGGAGCCATTGCGGTTAAAAACATAACCTCTTACCTGGGCGAGTGTGTCGCTGCCTTTGTATTGGCTAGCGGTGTGTGTGCGTGCGTGTGCGTGTGTGTGTGTGCGGTGTGTATCTGTGTACTTGCGCTGTATGTATGCGTTTGCGTGTGCTGTGTGTGTGTGAGAGCTGCAGGCTGCTTGGCACGTGCGCACTGACCAACTTGAGTGACTGGTGCGACAGGCCTGCTATTATATAGAAGTCAGACTAGAGTGTCCGTGTGTGCGTTGCCTGCGCTCAACCTCTAGTTGTTTTTAAACCCATAGCTATAATATGGAAACCCCGGTCGATATTGTATTTAATTTCTGAGCGCATAATGTAATAACATTTTGTCTATAATGTTACATCGTATAATATATTGGTTCACCTATAAAGTAATGAAGCAAGCATAATAATTTTCTCCTTACTTCATGAAGCAAGCATAATAATTTTAAGTTCGCAGCATTTGTGTATCAGAAGATTAGACCCTGAGGGTGATTCACACTTCATGCTTTATATGCGTTCAGACATCAGTAGAATCAAGGGGGGTGGGCCTGCAAGGGGCGGGATATGACGTACGGTCTAAGTTTGCAAGAGGCGGGATAAGTGCGGCCGCTGACACTGTAGTTTGTTTTGGTTTGACCGCAGACAGCACGGAGGCAGAACGGGCAGAACTCATCGGCATCAGCTAACAGCTAAGGCAGCAACCTACCTAACTATAGTGAACTAAAGCACGGGCTTGTGTGGGGGAGGGGGAGGGTGAGGGGGGGGGGGGTGTGAGGGCAAGATTACAGATTGTACATTAGCTACCTGACGTGAGAGATGTTTTTTTATTGTTAACAGAAGAATGCGTCATTGAGATTAAACATCTCTTCAAGTTATCTGGCCAAGAGAGGCAGCAGTAGCCTACAGTCACACATAGCCTACATAAAACATAAAACATAAGAAAAATAAAACAACTGATACAGTCGGCAGGGGGCAGGGGGGATTTCAATATCACAAGACATTTCGGGAGGCTCAATGTGGTGGATAATAGGGCTGTCACTTTTTCCAAAAATGAAATTCGAACGAATTTCGAATGTCCATAATTTATTAGAATACATTCTAATACATTCGACCCCCCCCCCCCATAGAACACGACAAAGTCTTGATTTTTTATGTTGCTCTCGTATACCTCACGTATACCTACTGAATTCATAACAGCTGTCAACGCGGCTACTGACACTTGACGAGGGGGTTTACTCGTTGTGCCTTATAATTATGAGCCGGAGCCCGATTTCAACCCGACATTTGTTACTTAGGAATATATTTGGAATACTTCCTTTTACAGTACAGTTTCAGCTTAATTACTGGGTAAATTGTCGTGTTTTACTTGGTAACGTCGCAGAACGTACATGGTACAAGTTTGTGTTGACTGCATGGAAAAGGGAATAATGTATTACAAATTATATGGTAAGAACCTGGTAATACCATGGAAACAAACGAGGCTTCCTTTTACAGTACAGTTTCAGCTTAATTACTGGGTAAATTGTCGTGTTTTACTTGGTAACGTCGCAGAACGTACATGGTACAAGTTTGTGTTGACTGCATGGAAAAGGGAATAATGTATTACAAATTATATGGTAAGAACCTGGTAATACCATGGAAACAAACGAGGCTTCCTTTTACAGTACAGTTTCAGCTTAATTACTGGGTAAATTGGTGTGTTTTACTTGGTAACGTCGCAGAACGTACATGGTACATGTTTGTGTTGACTGCATGGATAATGGAATCTATTATAAATTATATGGTAAGAACCTGGTAATACCATGGAAACAAACGGCTTCGTACCCAGTATTTAAGAAGATGTACCATGACACTAGAGGAAAACTGTTCCTGCAGAGGTTGTTACCAGGTAAGTAATTCCATAGTGGTAAATCGAATAAACCCTTTTTAAATGGGTGTAGCTATGAATAATAACTAAGAAAAAGTATTTTATTGGAAAGCACTATGCTAATTTCTAGATAGTACATCATTAAATTTGGGCTGTTACCAACATAAACCTTGGATAATAGGTGTTTATAAGAATTGGTTGCCTAATTTCCTAGGAAGTACACAATATCAGAGTTATTAACAACCTAAAACAGTTACAACTACACGCTACTTAGTTGAGTTGATGGGTAATAGTGGAGGTTTTACTTAGTACTTCAGCATTAATTCCTCTGTATTTACCTTCTTATTACCAGTGGTAATTACACAGTAATTTACCGGATAATTCCTCTGTATTTACCTTCTTATTACCAGTGGTAATTACCCAGTAATACACTATGATTTACCATGTATTTACCGGGTAACTACCTCTGTATTTACCTTCTTATTACCAGTGGCAATTACCCAGTAATACACTATGATTTACCATGTATGTACCTGGTAAATACCTAGTAATTAGGGGACTGTAAAAGGAAGGGTTACCAAAAAGTTTTATAAACATAAATCTTAAATGTATTTGGAGGAAAACATACTTTTTTGGATCATTGTTTTGGACTGGATTATTTCTTTTAAATTCTGTATAAAGGGGCACCTACCAAATCTTCTCTTCCTGGTCTCCTCCCGGTCCAAAGACGTGTCCTTAGGTTCCTCAGAGAGTCCAGGGTCCGGTTCAGAGATGGTGACCATTGTTACTCTGACGGCTTCCCCGTTGTCTGGACTTAGCCTTCTTCTTTGCTCTACCAGCTGGAAAAACAACGTCAACTGTGATCATTCTGACCAATTATCAGCGTGCACTCCGATACCATCAGTGTAAGGAAATGTTTTTCTTCTACTGCACACAGACTCACGAACGCACTCAAGCACACGCACACGGAGTAATGTACACACTGATATATTCATACTGCGTGGCTGTCATTCACAGTCCAGACTCCCTACGGTCTGCAGAATCCCTCCCCATCTTGAAGAAACACCTGAAGACATCTACTGAGAACACCTCAGTAAGTGATGACTGGTACTGTGGCTCTCGTGTTTAGAGCACACTTAAGCAGAGCAAGAACTGGTCTCTAGCATAAATGTTATCATTCCCTCATTATTGACATATACGCGCTCATAGTTATACAGTAATACACACAGAATCACATACGTACACACACAGTAATGGATGTGGCCTGCGTGTCACCAGGGTCTTTCACATCGGCCCACGCAGAAAATATGAGGACATGTATTGTGGAATATGTATTGAGATATGGTCATATTAATGACAAACTTTATAGAATTATGTTAAATTCATAAGTTCACCTGATATCGCTTCAGTTAAATGAGCAGCCATTATTAAAACACAAAATTTTTGATTAAATAAACCATTGTCAATCTAATGTTACGTTGCACTACCATTAATAATAAGTCATGAAAAAACTAAACTTGTGTTCTGCTCCCTAAAGTTACTCTGCACTCTGTTCCATGTATATAACGGACAATCGGACATATAACAGGAAACACACAACTACTTGAGATGCCTATCAATAGTCCGTAACTCATGGGCGTAATCTCACGTCAAGTAAGGTAAATACGAGCTTTTTGTCTCAAACACACACATGTCTTTATTTAGGAGAATAAATCTGTCTATACGGTCACTGGTTCATCAGGTCGGCCTATTTGAATTAAAACTTTTTCTAAAAGTACATTTTAAACGTATGCAGATGAAAATACATTTTTTTTAGTGGATCATTTATTTTAGATCCTCTCTAAAGGGCACCTACCAGATCTTCTCTTCCTGCGCTCCCTCCGGTCCAAAGACGTGTCCTCAGGTTCCTCAGAGAGTCCAGGGTCCGGTTCAGAGATGGTAGCCATGGTTCCTCCCTGACAGTTTCAGATAGGTCTGCTCTCAGGAGTCGGCTCTGATATATCAGCTGGAAAAAACACGTCGCATGTTTTAATTCCGAGCAGTCGTCAGCCTGCAATCTGATATCATCAGTGTCAGGAAGTGACAGTTGACACTCTTATCAGAGTGAAGACACTCTTATCAGATGTCTTCAGTTGACACACAGACTCACGGACGCATGCAAACACAAACAAGATTATTTTTCATTGAATATAAAGACACAACATACATAGGTATCAGAGACGTGTAGTGAGGCCCGTGGCTGGTGAGGCACTGACCTTTTCAGAGTCAGATTTGGAAAATATATGAACCCAACCCTGTCAGAAATGTTTTTTTAAATAAACAAACTGATGTAGTGCACTTGACTGCTTAAAAGAAGACAACTATGGAAGCATATATGTAGCAAATGGCAATGCAATTGACAATTCGTTATGCTATTTTATAATGTAATTTTTAAATACGTTATTCAAAGTGTATTTTAATATGCAAAGGGACAATGCAATCCTCAATTAAATTTGCAAAAGTTATTACAATAAAAATAGAATAACATTTTGTCAAATTCTTGAGTTCCTTTATTCAAATTGAAAAGCTATAGCGTCCCCGTGATTGCAATCCACTTCGCCACACTCCGTGTGTTCAAATCAGATCGCTGGATTCAGGCCCCCCGTTGTATAATAACATTTATACAACGGGGGGCCTAAATCCAGCGATCTGATTGGTTCCTAACTGTTGTATAATGAGCGTACACATAACTGCTATGATGCCCGATCATTTTGTGAAAGTATCACTCCGCGCCTTGAAGTGGAAACCGTTACAACCGTTCTCTCGGAGGGACGCTAAAGTGTGTTGCATAGCGAGCGTCGTGCATTTTGAAGGCAGCCAGGAGGGACTACTTTTTTGTATTCTTTAATAAAACGGCTACTTTGACTTTCTTGGTTTCTTTTTAAATGTAGTGTTTCTATGACTTTCGTTTCGCCATAACAGTAACCGTTGTATAAAAGCAATAGATCACTTCAGTCAGTTGCATGTGCTCATTATACCACTGTGAAGGGGTCGCGGGCCCTCCGCTGCGCGTCGGGGCCGGACAACGCCCCTTAACAGTGGTATAATGAGCACATACCACAGCCTGGCGTGATCTATTGCTTAAATATATCTATGGTCGGGAGACCCACCGGCGTGGAGATACCCTTGGAGGCAATAGGAAGTGACGTACTTCCCGCCCAGACGCCGATGGCTGATACGTTTGCCACTTTGCATATTTACTTTTTGGAAAACGTTTTGGATTACGTTTTGCCAAATCTTTTGCAAAGCGTTTTGTGGATTGAAATGTCAGTTGAATATCGCTCCCCACGGAGTGTGGCGAAGTGGATTGCAATCACGGGGACGCTATAGCTTTTCAATTTGAATAAAGGAACTCAAAGAATTTGACGAAATGTTATACTATTTTCATTGTTATAACTTTTGCAAATTTAATTGAGGATTGCATTGTCCCTTTGCATATTAAAATACACTTTGAATAACGTATTTACAAATTACATTATCAAAATGCATAATGAATAGTCAATTGCATAATGTAATTGCAAATTGCATTGCCATTTGAATTTTGCTACATATATGCTTCAATAAATCACAACGACCGCCTCCTTATTATAATACTGCAGCACAACGCCACCTGGTGGACAAAAGTCGCAAATCCCGGAGATGCCGTTGCCTGTGCAGGTCTTCAACTTTCAGGTAGTTGTCAAAATGTATTATTATTTTCATGTCTATCGTGAGACACAGATATTAAATCAATAGGTAATGGTGCACTGTGCATTCACACCAAATAACCCGTGCCTCATAGCCTGACTCATACATAGCAGTTTAGCTGTCGTTGAATTGCCTAGAACGCTAACGTTAGGCTACCACAGGCGTCCTAAGTTATCTAGCATTTGCAGTCCAGCTAGCAGATGTGTGTATTCATAAACGTGACAAAAAGCAATATCCTCAGGATTAAACGTGTTTAAAATCGTCTTTGTGTCTTAGTCTGACCACATGAAAGCAAGAACAACACATTTTGGTTCCTCTGAAGCTAACGTTGGCTAGCTTACTTTGTGTGTACACACTTGACACGCTAGCTAATGGAGCTTTCTAATGTTGATAGCTGTAACTTGCTTTGTTAATCGATACCTCCCCCCATTTGATTAGATCGTCTATACCACATCATTAACAAGAATCTCAAAACTCAAGATAGGAAATAGGAATGCTAATTGGCGTATAACAACACTAGGCAGAGCTTAAACTACATGACAATATGTATGTGATATATTATGTTATATCTATTACAATACAAGTGGTCTTCTAAACGTTTTTAGAAGCTAACATATAGTACATAATCATAGGCGTCGATTAAGGGGGGGACGGGGGGGACATGTCCCCCCCACTATTTGAAAAACGAATTTTGTCCCCACCACTTTTAAAAAAGGGGAAAAAAATAAAATAAATTAAAATCCCCACATACTCAACCGAAATCGTCGAGTCTAAAATCATGTGATAGGCGCGCTCGAAGACATCATTTATTAGATAGGCCTACCTAATAAACCGTTGGAACACACAAGACCGGAACCCATGGCAACGCCGGTAAACAAACCCCGACTCCCGAGAAGCCCAATCCCTATGAGCTCCCTGCACTACGGCCATCCGGAGGCACACAGAGCTTTTGGCCGTGATATTATATATACAATTATATGATATTATATACTATTATATATAGAGCTCCGAGAGTCGCAAACGGCAACAATCACTTTCTCCTCCATGCTGCAGTACACCCCGGACTGCACTGCGCTGAGTTTGACGGTTGAACGCTGATTGGCTGTTACGTTACACATGTCACTCAGTGGCCACGCTGTTGAACGCTGATTGGCTGTCATCACGCGAAATTCGTGTCAAAGTTGAAATTTTTCGCGGCACAAATCCTCGTGAACGCGCTTGCCTGTGCACGCCGAAAGTGTGGCGCGACAAATCAAAAATACTCGCCCGATACGCGTCTATACGTTCACTTTGTATGGGATCTTGTCGTCCCGTTGCATTTTGGGGTGAACGCACTGGAGAAGTTTCAAGACAGACAGCCAAAATTGATATTTTTATTCAGAAAATAGCCGGTCCTTTTGCTTCCTATAAAAAGCATGTTTGTGACACTGGATATCGATATGGATACGTCATCTAGCCTGCATGTGGAGGGCCACATAAGGTAAGAAATTGGTTTACGTAAACTTTGCTGCTGGTTCTGTTTGCTCGTGAATCGTGATGACCTGGCCAAAGGTTACCAACGGTCCCAAGCGATTTTGATCTGATTCTGGTTGGTGCTCCAGTTAGTATGCGTTGTATATGTAGATTGCAGCTAGTAGCAGCTACACACGGTGCGATTGCTATGCCAATGTGGTTATAGTTGGTTTTGTCTGATTGAGATATGTGACGACTTGGAGCCTGGTAGGCCTATCCTGACATAAATATGTTCTCGCATAACCTGTGTGATTATCCTAAACTGAAGGGGATTTTATTTGCGGACAATTTTCTTATGATGTTGTAACGAGTGAAGTCTACATTGGTCCTTCGCAAGTGTTTACTGGTGGTCAGGATTTGGCAGATGCAATTCTCCTCTGGGTGCTTGTATTTTTCTTTTTTTAATGCAGCATAACATATGCTACCAGCAGCCCTTGTGCGTCTTCAAAAGGCTGATGCTCAGTACCTCGTTTCAATTCGTACCCCCTTTACAGTCTGGCATTGTTTGTCTGGTAAACTCTGTCGATGTCAAGATAAGTGTTAAATTGCCAACACTGTTCTTTGTCCTGTGTGTATTAGTATTAGGCCTACATATCCCGAGCCAATACCCTGGTGTTTCCAACGCTGTTTTGCAAAACAAGCCAAAACACAAACTGTGGTTTTCAACTTTTATTGTTCGAATAGGATCTTCATAGGGCTGGCCCGAATGCCATTTTTCAGGCTTCGAATACTCGTTGGTTTTTCCGAGCGAATATTCGAATACTCGTTCCAGAAAAAAACACCATCAAAAACAACATTAATAATCCTTATATACTCCCTGGAACCGATTTTGACAGTATCTGCATATTTTGTTGAAGATTTAATAGCTTTTTGAACGTTAATTAGTAGGCCTAAGTAGGTTGAAGTTCCTTAGTTTTTCCCCGTGAAAGCGAACAGCTGTTGCTCCGTTCCAAATCAGCTGTTCTCTGTCATCTCAGCCCTTACGGGAGCTTTTCAATTCATCCTGGAACGTGCATCTTTTCAGGGAATTTGTACAATAAATCCATAACAAATACCGAATATTGATTGTCCTATGTGTCCATATTATATCCATTATATTGACCGGGTATTCCCAGACGCTCACGCTCTGCAACAAGCCAGTCACAGTTGATTGGCGCGGCGCTGTACAGCGAACGTAAACAAACAACTAATCTAAGGTTTTAAGTATTACTTTTCCTCCAGAGATCCCGCTAATGTTGTGTTATAAAGTAAAGGGAAACAAGATATCTATTCTTCCTCCACCTCTCTCGCTTCTCTGCTTGGTGTCGCTGACGCTTATAGTTTGCCTCCCTCCCTCGCTCTGGTAAAGTCACCTACGTAGAAAAAAAAAATAACGAAGCTCCGAATACTGATTTAAGCTTCAAATACTAATTTTCCGAACCAGTATTCGAATATTCGAATAATTTCAACACCTGACAATACACTGTAGACCATATTGTAATGCAGCGTTGAATGGATGAATAGCTTACATAAGGGTACCCAGCACTTTTCAGACCACACTCAAGCTTATGGTTATTGTCCCCACCACTTCTAAAAACAAACTGACGCCCTTGTACATAATGAATGTCTCCGTAGCAGATAACTATCTGGGTGGGATGTGATTAGTATGGTAATATGTCCGACCAGGATGGCTTTGAATATAAGGTAAGAATATGTAGTGTATGCATTAAGCCAGAGGGCAGCAACAGGACAGGCACACATCTGCTTCCATCTGGGGTCAAAACACGGTTGATATGGGCTCGGTTGTAGGAAGACTCAAACGTTTAAAGACCTACATTGAGTTTCCAACACAAAGATGGCCGTACGCGTTGTGCTTCCCTCTTACCTTTGAGCTTGAGCAGGAGCCGCCTCTGGAACACCGTGTAGCGCAGGGCCTGGAGCCAGGGCTGCACGTCATGCTGCTTACAGGAGCTCAGGGCCTCGCTCTCCAGAGGGATCACACAGTCCTGCGGAGCAACAGGAGGACAGACACAGACACAGACCGTCATCCTCCACTGGGGAGAGAGAGAGAGAGAGAGAGAGAGGGATCACACAGTCCTACGGAGCAACAGGAGGACAGACACAGACAGTCATCCTCCACTGGGGAGAGAGAGGGATCACACAGTCCTACGGAGCAACTGGAGGACAGACACAGACAGTCATCCTCCACTGGGGAGAGAGAGAGGGATCACACAGTCCTACGGAGCAACAGGAGGACAGACACAGACCGTCATCCTCCAGACACAGACACACAGTCATCCTCCACTGGGGAGAGAGAGAGAGAGAGAGAGAGAGAGAGAGAGGGATCACACAGTCCTACGGAGCAACAGGACAGGAGAGGGGCGCTCACCTCGTGTCCGGTGAGGGTGCTGTCCAGGGCGGTGATGCAGTGCAGCTGCAGGGTGGACACGCTGGGGAGGCCGCTGGCCAGCGTCAGGGTGGAGAGGCGCAGCGGGCCCAGGGTGATGCGCCCAGTCTGCTTCAGGTAGCGGACCAGCGTCCTGCGGGGCAGCGAGGGAACCCGTCAGGGACACGGTGGAGGACGCTTCGGTCCAAGGCGACACGGTCACGCTGAGAACCAAAGCGGACGCGCATCTAGACTCGGGGCGCTTCGGTACGGCGCAGAGCGGTACCGTAGCGGGAACGTAGGCTACTTAAACTCCTGGTTCCCACACGTTTGTCTTAACGATAATGCCTTTCAAGGTAACCTCTGGTTAGGATACTTCTCTACACTCGTGGGGGATAGACTGACGGAGCGGCGGGTCACGTGACGCGGCCGGGGGGGCTGTGTGACGCCGGTCCTTACTCGGTGCTCTGCGTGGCCTTGTGCTCCGGCGGGCTGCTGGCGACGCTCATGGCGCTGACGGCACTGCGGAGGAGCTGCACCTCGATGGCCTTCTGGAGCTCCGAGGGGTCCAGGCTCAGCACCGAGGGCAGCAGGCACTTCAGATCTGACCCCAGCACGGACAGACACCCCCCAGTCAGAAGGGATAGACACAGAGCAGGGGAACGCATACTAGTGAACTATGGCGACTAAAGGAAGAAGAAGAAGAAAGATGATTAGGAGGAAGGGGTGGGGGGGGGGGGCACTGAGATCACCCACATTGATGCCTCCTAGGGTTGGGGTTTGGGTCGCTAACTACATAATACACACACACGACTCAAACTGACCTATGTGTTCAAACTCGTCCTAATATCTGAAAAGAGTATACAATACAGAACAGTGACCAAGCGGAACGGCTTCTTTCAGACTAAAATGTGCCACCCCCAAAACGAAAGTGGACCCCTGCCAGCCGTGTGCAGGGCGGTGTCCAGCGGCGGATAGACGGGGGGTAGTTACCCAGCTTGTCCTTGGCGCCGGTGGCGCTCAGCAGGCTGCAGTCCTCCCCGGGCAGAAGCTCCAGCTGGGCACCGCACTGCTCAAAGTCCCCGTCCTCGAAGTGGCTGAGGGCCTGGATGTAGTTGAAGTCCATCTTGAGGTGCACCCCGGTCGGCGAGGAGTTCTTCTTGAGGGCCTGGACGCTGGCCTGCCACTCCTGCACCGAGGGCCAGTCGCACAGGGCCACGTAGCACTGGCACGCCTTGTTGGCAGTTGAGCCCCTCCGAGGAGCACTCCGTGGCCTTCAGCAGCACCGTCTTCCTGCCCTCGCCTGCACGGACGGATGAAATTAATAGGTTCAAAACACAGACCGACACGACGCAAAGAAAAGATAGCCATGTTCTTCTAGACCACACAGCATCGATAGCGTTCTGCTTTCCCGTCACCAAACAGGTAATCAGTCCATGTTTGTCCCAGGGCTTTGTTACATACTAGATTCAGAATCACCACTCACAGCGTTAGCGGTCGGTTATTTCTGTACAACATACTGCTGCTACCCATTAACCGGCCACTGCCAAGGACGCCGTTCTGATCATAGATCATCAGCACTTCTATAAATTGTCTGCACTTGATAATCGCTAACGGCTTATTGTAGTTCAGTGAATATGGTTTTGTGTAGCGACCGTTGCCCGTGTGCTTGGGGCTGGACACCGCTCCGCTGCTGCCACTGGAGGAGGACAGCTTCAGCAGGCGCTCAGAGCCCAGGATGGAGCAGTCCGTCCCCGTGACGGCCGTCAGATGCTCCTGGTACTCCACCGCCGCCCTCTCAAAGCTACGGCACAGAGAACACACAGCACAAAGAACGCTGAAGGAGGGTGGAAGGTGAGGGGCTCAACCGCCTCAGTACCCTGGGGACAACCCGTCCTCCACGACTGGGTTCTGTGCCACGCTGCCCTGTGTGGATTATGTTAAATTAAATATGAAGTCACTACAAAGCTACGTAATAACTAGTGATGCGTCAACCCTGCTGAAGTAAACCCTTGCGTTATAACCAGACTACGTTTGAACTACGCTGAGCTACTGCAACAGGCCCTTGGTACAGAAAGACGCAGATCCATAATCCATAACCCCCGTGTCTGTCCTCCAATGACGCCCGTTAAGCAGCAGGCACCCTGCAGCCCTTACCGTCCCTCGGCCTGCAGGGCCACCGACGACAGCCAGGCCAGGCTCTTGCCCGTGTTGCAGAGGTTCCAGGCGGCCAGGCCTTGGATGGCCTCGGGGCAGCGCAGCTCGCACAGAGCCTCGACCAGCATCATCAAGGGCACCTCTAGCTCTGGGCCCTGAGCGAGAGAGGGGGGGCGGGGGTCAGCCTCACTTCAACCAGGAACACTTAATGTCCATGAAAGCAACAGTTAGAAAGGGGAGGTTGGATTTAAGAGAATTGTTTGAGTGTCATTTGTTAGGAATGCCACAGCGATCCAAATGTTTTCAAGTTGACGGCCCTAGCCTCAAAATGAGACAAATTTGACAAATGTGTTTTGAAGCATATTTTCCCAAATTGATTTGGGGGAATACATTTGTCTGTCAATCACAGATTGTGTAAAATGCAACCCTTCTCATTGGCCGAGAAACAGAGAGGGAGGGAGCAGACCTGTTTGGGTTCAACTCTTACCCACCCTTAATCCTCCCTCTCTCTTTACAACTCTCATAATGGAACCTACAGGCACCTTTGAATGCGTTGGTCCCTGCTCCGTGCCCCACGTACCTGGGTGTTGCTCTTCATGATCTCCGTCATCAGGTCGAAGCCGTGGCGCACGGTGACGGCGGGCTGGCCCGAGAGCAGCCCCACCCTCATCAGCGCCAGCCGGATCCGGGTCAGCCAGTCCTGGCACGTCTGGCGGTTAGTGTAGAAGAACGTCCGTATACCCTGAGGAGGGAGGGACACAGTGAGATGATATACCACCGTTACTCAGCTCACTCCGATGTGAACGAACTAGGGCTGGGCGATATGGGCCAAAATGAATATTTCGATATTTTTTTATATATATATATATATATCTCGATCAGTGGTGGGCAGAGTAGCTAAAAAATGTACTCAAGTAAAAGTACTGTTACTTTAAGATTATAATTACTCAAGTAGAAGTAAAAGTACTCGTAAAAATAATTACTCAAGTAAGAGTAAAAAAGTATGCAGTGAAAAGACTACTCAAGTACTCAAGAGTAAAAGTACTGAGTTTCTCAGATTTATTTTTTAAATAAACAGAGCAACACAAACGGTACAAAATAGACACCAACAAAATATAAAACAGCAATGTTCAAATAAAGATAATGTAAATAACATCCTTTTAAATAAAATAAATAAGGTCTTTAAAAATAAAATGTATAACCCTTGAACTAAAACAATAACAAATTAAATCTTTGCAAAATAGTAGCCGCATAGTAGCCTGGGTGCTTTAAGCATGGAATTCCCTGTGGCCCGTTAACGTTTCGGGGGGCGCCGGGTCAACGTCGCAACCAATTCGGTTTTGTCTAGAGGGGAGTAACTGCGCCCCCTCCCGAAGTGGTACAGCCCAGGTCGGCCTTGAACTGCGATTGGTCGGAAAGACGTTACAGCTAATGACAACATTGAACTCTCATGCAGGCTCGAACAGAGTGACACACACACACACACACACACACACACACACACACACACACACACACACACACACACACACACACACACACACACACACACACACACACACACACACACACACACACACACACACACACACACTTTCACCCACTCCGTATCCAGCTTATTTTCCCAACTCTCCCGATTACCACTCTGCGTTGTGCGTGCATCCGTGCCTGTGCAGGCGTTATTCAATTGCCTCTCGGCCGCTTGTACCCGCGATCTCGTCCATTCGGCCATCAGCCAACCCTCATGACCATAGGTGAGGATAGGAACGAAGATCGACCGGTAGATCGAGAGCTTTGCCTTGCGACTCAGCTCTCTTTTCGTAACAACGGTGCGGTAAAGCGAACGCAATACCGCCCCCGCTGCTCCGATTCTCCGGCCAATCTCACGCTCCATAGTACCCTCACTCGCGAACAAGACCCCGAGGTACTTGAACTCCTTCACTTGGGCTAAGGAATATTCACGTGATAGAAATAGATCTTGCATGTAATAAAAGAAAAGATCTAAAAAAACAAAGTAACGACCGTCACGTAGCCAAATGGAACGGCGTAAAAGTACCGTTCTTTTTTCAAATATTTACTCAAGTAAAAGTAAAAGTATGTTGCAATAAAACTACTCCTAAAATTACAATTTATCCAAAAAGTTACTCAAGTATTTGTAACGGAGTAAATGTAGCGCGTTCCTATCCACCTCTGATCTCGATACACGATATATATCTCGATATATTTTGAATCTCCTCTAGAGCACATCATAAATGCTCGATTCAACCATGTCTGGCATAATGTTACGTCAGTAATAATTCTAGTATTACTGAAACATAACTCGCAATGGGCGGGGGGAGTGAGTGTGTTTAGAGAGCCACAGGAAAGAGCGAGAGAAGGGAATGGTGTGCGTCAAACAAACCCCGAGAAGCCCAATCCCTATGAGCTCCCCACGTTACGGCCATCAGGAGGCGCACAGAGCTTTTGGCCGTGATATTATATAAACAATTGTATTATATTATATATTATTATATATAGAGCCCCGGGAGTCGCAAACGGCAACAATCACTTTCTCCTCCGTGCCGCAGTTCACCCCGGACTGCACTGCACCGAGTTTGACGGTTGAACGCTGGTTGGCTGTTACGTTACACATGTTCAACACGTGGCCACGCTGTTGAACGCTGATTGGCAGATACGCGTCTCTACGTTCACTTTGTATGAGATCTTGTCGCCCCGTCGCGTGAAAGCACAACGAGTATGCCGGCGGCGGCAAAAAGAAACATTGCATGCCAATTTATATTCGATGTTCGCGATAGGGGCATTTTATACATCCCCTGGAGAACATCTCGCGATACATCGCATATATTCGATATATCGCCCAGCCCTAGAACGAACCATCTGAAGAAGAACTGTAACGTGGTATTAACCCTAACCCCATACCCTGAGGAGGGAGTGACACAGTGAGATGATATACCACCGTCACTCAGCTCACTCCAATGTTATGAACCATCTGAAGAAGGACTGTAACGTGGTGTTCTGATTGACTACGACTAACCGGCACATCTTTGTGATTTGTTTTGTGTTGGTCTAGCGCACACACACACACACACACACACACACACACACACACACACACACACACACACACACACACACACACACACACACACACACACACACACACACACACACACACACACACACACACACACACACACACACCATACACGAGGAGGAAATGGCCGTTTGTTTTTCGGACTTCATAAGCCAAACCACAGTGTGTGTGGGCGGCACTAGGCGGACGCACCTTGGCGGGGCGGTGAGTGCGTTGGCGCAGCCCTCGTAGGCGTTGTACATGAGCTTCTCCAGGTTCTCCAGGAAATGCAGCAGCAGCGTGAGCGGCAGCTGGTTGGAGTGGTGGCCCTCGCTGTCCCCGCCGGCGCCGCTCCACGCGCCCAGCTCCTGCTGCTCCGGGTTCAGGCTGTGGGCCGCCAGGCTCCGGATGATGGCTGAGACGCAGGGAACAGGACCCAGCCAGTCAGGAAGACGGTTTGGTTACTGCAAAACAGCTCTTAGGGAGACGCCTCTGTGGGTGTTTAAACGCTCTCTGTGCGTGGGCGGTGATATGTGAAACAGATCATTTTGATACCGACATCATGACCCCAGTTTGTACTTTTTTGAACAATTTTAGCATTGGGAATGAATTTTATTCTGCGGCAAATTATGGATAGACTCTATCCAACTGCTGTTGTTTTCTTAGCCAACCCTTCATACTAGTATAGAGCTTTTAGTTTTATTAGACCTGTTTATTCTTCTTAGTAGTACAAATTATCCAATATCTGAAGAGTAGCAAACTTGAAGATTTCCGTTTTGCTCTTTGGTGACAATTTTGCCGATTAACTGCAACTTTTCCCCAGAGTACAAACAGTTTGGACACCCTGTTCAGAACAATCACAAAGCTGCATGTGGGCTCAATCACCATTGCGTTACAGTAGCGAGATAATGACTTAACAGACATTTATTGGCGTGAAACGCTTCAGTTTCCCCGCTCTAACTCTTCACCACGGGGTGTAAGTCAGGGGACGTTCTGCCCCTCAGTATCTGCTCCTCCCCCCCTGCCCTCCCTCACCTTCGATGGTCTGGAAGGTGTCCTGCGCTCGGCCCAGTGGCGTGCGCAGCTTGGAGAGGACGGTGAACTGCGCCGCCTCCCACACGGCCCACTGCCACAGCACCACCTCCGTCTTCAGCAGGCCGCGGGGCACGCCCCCAGCCCCGCCCCCGCCGGCCGCCGGGCCCCCGCCCCCGCCGGCCGCCGGGCCCCCGGCCCCGCCGGCCGCCGGGCCCCCGGCCTCCCCCGCACGCTTCTCCAGCCGCTGGCAGCTGTGGTACAGACGCTCCAGCCACGGGTCCTTCCTGCGGAGACCGACACGCACACAATTATTATGCAACCACTTCATTTCGGATGCTTTTGTGTACAGTCTCATTGTACCTCGAGACAGCTTCCTCCCTCCGCCCAACTGAAAGGTGGTTCAAATCTAACCTTCTCATACCGTGGTAAACATTGGAGACCCTCTTCCCAAGTCCCCGGGGGGTACCAAGCTAACCAAGCTAGTATGCCGTCAAGAGCGCACCGCCATCCTCAACAACCTCCAAACACGTCACACTCGAGGAGGACCTCGGCCTGCAGCTCTGTGCTCACCCCCCGCGGTGCACGGCTCCGTACAGGATGAAGCTAATGATGTCGCTGAAGTCCTGCGGGTGCAGCGTGCCACTCGGGGAGCGCCCCATGTGGCGACGGATGGTCATGGAGATCTCCCCCATTTCTGGGTGGCTGTGGTTACTAAGTGAAAAAAAGAAGAAAGACACAAAACATCAGGAACATTGAACAAAGCTCCAAAATCAACCCTCTGCACCCATTGGCCAGCAACTCTACCCTTCGATGGACACTACGTATTGATTGGACTAAAACGGTTTGGTGCTTTGCTACCTCGTGGCACCCTTAAGGAGTCCTTATGTTTATTATGGGAGGTCTCACTTGTTCTTTGCGCTTTAAAGTGGAAATTAAGCAATGAGAACTGCGACCATTTTTTGGTTGCTTTTTCATTTTTGAGAATACATGGATTTTCATTAAACCTGAAATTCAAGTAGTTTCACTGGAAAATGAAATGTTGATAACGACTTTCGCAACTAGGGCGCGGCCATGTTTTAAAAATGCAGGCGCTACGTCATCAGAATGGTTAGCGCTTTCAAATAAACATGTCAAATCTTGGAAGAAGAACAGGGGGGTCATTTTGTATTGCCCCTGGATGTTCAAACAAATATTATCGGGTAAAGAGAGTGGTAAAATAGTTCATTTCCATGTCATTCCTGTCAAGAAGCCTAAACTGCTCCAAAGATGGTTAGCTGCATTAAAACGCCTCAGCCCCCGAATGGGATGAGGGCAGAGAGTATGTAGCGACCACTTTATAGAGGCTGATTACATTGAAGAGGGAGCTTTTGCTGTCCCACCAATCAGCTGTGCACACCCAAATGGCACGACAATTACATGTATCATGAAATGAACGAACTTTAAGACAGCGTGGTAGCCCAGCTGCTGCACCCGTGTACTACTTTTCATAGCTGTAAACAACATCCTGTGGACGGGCAGAGCCGGGAGATGTCAGTTATTATCACCTCCAGTAGCCGCGTTTACATGGACACATCTGTTCCGCATAGAGTTCTATGCGGAACAGAAAATTATCATGTATACGCCTCATTCGGAATACAATTATCTGTTCGGCATAGATTCTATGCCGAATAGAAGAGGTGGTGTAGTCCGTTTTAATCGCCATGTTCACTTTTAAGCACACCGAACTTCACCGCTGTCAAGGAAAGTGGATTTATTGCCTGATTCACGTCTTTGTTATTACTCCGTAAAAGTAGTCCGGTAAGCGTGTCCGGTTGCTAAGCGACGGGACATGGGTGTTTATTAATGACGTGTTTGCGTATCGTAGTGTCCGCGCGAGTCCGAGGTAACTGTAAATGAGTAGGCTACTACTTGTACTTTTGCAGGCTGAACGTTAAAATACTTCTTAACTTAGAGAGATGGCAGCTGCAGTAGTTCGCAATTGGACCTTCGAGGATTCCTGGTCACTAAATACCCGTAAGACCACTCTCTCCCACCAGTCTTGGCTGCGGACTCGCATCCAAATTCCTCTTGTTTGCGGCGGAGCTTGGGGTTAATATATAATAATAAGTTGCTGCGCTGTCCTCCTCCTTCTTAATTGAAGCAGCAGGCAGAGAAAAGCTCTCTCCTGCTGTGCTTTCATTAAAATCAAATTTAAAATCCCCGATAGTGATAAGACATCCATTATGTCGCCGCCGGTCCTGAGATGTGTCAGGTGTGCGCGAGAGACACAACGGACACTTTTGTTACTGCCATGTATACAGTACATTCGGAACACATTTTAGGAACAGATCTGATCCGCATAGAAATCTATGCGGATCAGATGTGCCATGTAAACGCGGCTAGTGAGGCTATGAGCCGCTATGTAAACAACATAGAATGTTACCAACCATTCCCGTGACGTCATCGTATTCTGAAAACAGAGATGGCAGGGCACAGGCTGAAAACATTATAATTTATGCAACTTGTTTGTGCTTTATTCTGAATAATGGTTCATATTTCCGACTTTATTTGTATTTATGGTATATTGAAATATTTAACTAGTGCTATAGACATCTGTTTATTTGATTGCTTCCTTTCCACTTTAAGACCCTGATCGAGGGCTACACACTTAAATAACACCACACTGTATACACCCATCTGATATATGCGCTGTCTTATGAAATTGGCATTGCAAAAAAAGTTAATGCGGCAGAAAAATAAAACCGACAGAAGTAAATGAGAAACGTAATTGCATCTGTGATTCTGTAGCATATAGAACACCCGTACAGAGAAATACAATAGTATGTGTTCTATGGACTCAACCAAAGCCCTAGCACACACACACAAGTTATAATAATAATAAATAATACATTTAATTTAGAGGCGCCTTTCAAGACACCCAAGGTCACGACCTTATAATTGAGGTGGGATATCAGTCTGGCAAACATATCAAATTAATGGGTGGAACGACAGGAAATGGCCACAGGTCATGGAAACGCTCCTGACTGTGTGTGTAACATATTACCCGAGGGCCACACTCAGGGGGATGGTCCTGAGCAGCTTGCCGTAGGCCTGCCTCACCCGGACCATAGGAGTGAACCAGCTGGACTCTGCACACGTCCACACACCTGGGGAACGAAGCACAGTCACACCACCTCGGCTAGGAAAACTTCCCCAATAAAGAGCTTTGTGCAACGGCCATTACAGCAGCCACACACATAGCAGGTCAATCAGACCTGAAATTAAATGAAATGATATCTTCTTTGTCAATCAGGAAGTCAGTATGTGGGTGACGGAGTGTGTGTGTGTGTGTGCGACAGTATGTGCTCGTGCGACTGAGTTTGTGTACGACAGTGAGTGCGTGTGCAACAGTGAGTGACTGAGTGTGTGAGTGTGTGACAGTGTGTGTGACAGTGAGTGACAGTGTGAGTGACAGTGTGAGTGACAGTGTGTGTGTGACAGTGTGTGTGTGTGTGTGTGTGACAGTGTGTGTGTGTGACAGTGTGTGTGACAGTGTCTGTGTGTGTGTGACAGTGTGTGTGTGTGTGTGACAGTGTGTGTGTGACAGTGCGAGTGTGACAGTGCGAGTGTGACAGTGTGTGTGACAGTGTGAGTGACAGTGTGAGTGACAGTGTGAGTGACAGCGTGTGTGTGACAGCGTGTGTGTGACAGCGTGTGTGTGACAGTGTGTGTGTGACAGTGTGAGTGACAGTGTGAGTGACAGTGGCCCTCATTTATCAAACGAGCGTACGACAGAAAACGTGCGTAAAATGGACGTACGCTCATTTCAACGTTGAGCTTGGCATTTATCAATTTGAACGTGAGCGCAGGCTGCGATGAAATCTCACGTCAGGTCTGAGCTCGTGTACGCAAGTTTTTTTGGCGCAACATACGGGTATTTCAATGATGAATAGTGCAGCACAAGTAGCCCATGTTCAACATCTGTATTAATTACTAAATAAATTGGAATTAGCCCAGCCGTTCAAACAATTACAATCAAGTCAGGCCTAATTAAAAACAGTATTGCTATGAAAATAATTAGAATGTGACAGGTGAAATGTTTATTCAGCTGTCTATATTTGCCAAATAGGTGGTCGTGTCTCAGCGATGGCAGATCTGGCTCTGTTAAGGACCTCAACGCACAGACGAGAGAGTTTTTCGAGACCGCGCCGATTTTTTTAAGGAGGGCGATGAATGGCTCTTGAGTCGTTTTCGTCTCCCAAGGCATCTCCTGATGGAGCTATGCAATGCTTTGGAGCCACAGTTAAGGCGAGAAACTAGGCGATCAAACGCAATACCTGTGCAGGTTTGCTCTACCTTGGGGTTTTTGGCCACCGGGATCTTGCAGCGGGAGATCGGGGACAGGTCTGCTATTTCCCAGCCAAGTATTAGCCGAACCATGCCAGCAGTTTTGGCAGCTATAATGTCCCTCTCCGAACGTTATATTAAATTCCCATATAATAACGATCAGCAAACTGGAATCAAACAGGGATTTTTATGCTATTGCTAGGTTTCCAAATGTGATTGGTGCGGTTGATTGTACCCATGTGCGTATGAAGGAACCATCTATTAATTATTACGCGTACATCAACCGCAAAAGCTACCATTCAGTTAATGTTCAGATTATTTGCGATGCCAGAATGTCAATCCTGAACATGGTAGCCCGATGGCCTGGGGGCACGCACGATTCTTTTATTTTCCAAAATAGCAACGTTGGGCATCGTCTACATCAGGGCGCACTACATGGTCAGAGTCATCTCGGTGAGTTACGCTGCAGTCGCACTGCACCGGCCTCCTCCCGTTTCTTGCTTGGCCGGCTTCACAGCCGCAACACGTTTTTTGGTGCTGAGCTTCATGTCGGACCATTTTTTCTTCACCTTATTCGGAATTAGATAACTTTAACGGAATGCAAACAATAGCATATATGTGAAATGTTTTAAGCTGGATAACAGAAGTTGTACATTTAATTTATTATTTAATTAATTTAATTAACAAACCTCTTCCGTAGCCCGACGAACATTGGAAACACTATTCACTGCAACAGTTATTTCCTTCCATATAGCATTCTTTTGCTGGCCTTTAATGCCAGCATTTAGGCTACCAAATAAAACCAGACGGTTCGCATCCACCAGTGACCCGAGCGTCTCCATTTGGGTCTCGGAAAAATTCCTCTATTTTACCCTACCGTTGGACGTTTCTCCATGTCGTAAAAGTTAGGGGCGAGACTTCTGAAGACGTGCTTTTATATGGGCGTGTTACGTTAATTACGATCGATCTCAGCCGCCGTATTTATCAACACCAAGATCCTTCGTACGCTGGGATTGGTGCGATACGAAGGTTTCGTAAATCTCACGTGGGTCCTATCGTAAGATGAATCATGCGTTCAGATTCGCGCTCATTTCTACGTTCGTTTGATAAATGAGGGCCAGTGTGAGTGACAGTGTGTGTGTGTGACAGTGTGTGTGACAGTGTGTGTGTGACAGTGCGAGTGTGACAGTGTGAGTGACAGTGTGTGTGTGACAGTGTGTGTGTGACAGTGTGAGTGACAGTGTGTGTGTGACAGTGCGAGTGTGACAGTGTGAGTGACAGTGAGTCTTTGTGTACCGCTGTAGTAATTCAGTGGACAGGGATGCAGAGAGAACCTGCAGACTGTTGCAGCTCTGGAGGCAGACAGTGGGTTCCTCGTTCAGAGCTGTCCAGCATGGAGAGGAGAGGAAACATTCGTAAAAAAGACCAACACTCCTAATTTCTAATACATTGAAAATACTTTGTCAAGCGCGACAACTGGCAGAGCGATGCCACTGCATCAAGACAACACAGGTCTTTGAAAGTGTAACTTCATTGTCATTTTTAAGATCTGTACGACTGCACATTTTGAGCGTCAGGGTTTATTCATCAACTCGGTATTAAGCAATGCCATCAATATCTTTATCAATTCACAAAAGCCCTCCTTTCATGTTGTGCATTGAGCTTACCGTTGGCCAGCACGCCTTTGCAGAACTTGTGGAAGGAGTTCAATGAGAACAGGGGCGCATAGGTGTCAGTTTTCTTCATCAGCAAAGAAATCTCCTGGGCCCTAGTTTGCAAGAGCTTCCTAAACACGGCAAGTGTTTAGGAAAAAAAAAAAATAAGCTTCTATGCCCGATAGCAAGGTATTGCCCAACTGATTTAGTGTGAATGTTTGTCGTAATTTCCAAATTCTTAAAGATGAGACAAACTTCTACCAGTAATCGATCATGCGCACTACATTCAAAACATTCAGAACATCACTTGACTTTTAGTGAACAGGGCAGTCAACACAGCACCGGTTGAACATGACTTGTACAATATGGACTTTAATAAGGTACAGTCAAAACGTGTTCTCAAAAGACCTCTTGCATGACTATTCTATTCTGTTAGCTGAATGAATATGACCATGCATGCACTGAACACTGCGAGTTGTGCGTATATACCTGGCCTCTGGGTAGAGATGCTCCTTGGACAACAGGGAACCCAGAAGGCTCAGGAGGGTGCTGAAGTGTTTCTTTGTCGCCGTGGTGACGGTGCTGATGACGGCCCCGTCGAACAGGGACGGTGATGAGGTGGACAGGCTGGCTGAGATGAAGTGGTCGTGCCTGCAGACAATCAGCAAGACGCACAGAGTGTTTGCAGAGCTCCACATATCGCCAGGAACCTTTGAATACCGATACTTGGCTCGTCATTAGTTTCTAAACTATTACCGTGTTGTTAATAGTTGTTCAAATATTTACCATTGCCACAAAAAATGTATGCTTTGTGACTCAAGCTATGGAAGTTTGAGACTACAATTACTCGAAATAAATAGTAGACGTGCACGTTTCCCTCTCGAGACATTTTCTAGCACAGATAAAGGAATTTTGTGTCTATTGAACGGCTGCAGTCGAAGAGGTACACAGTGCAGGTATAATGTCTCATTTGTTTTAACGAGTGTGTGTGTAATAGAGGGTTACCTTGTGCAGTGGGAATAGAGCATGTACAACACAGAGTACTGGACCGCTGGGTAGTGGACGGCCAGCTCACAGTGAACCAGGGGCAGGTTCTGACTGAGCAAAGCAAACACTGTGGGAGACAGAGCCCACATCTAAAAACCACAGAAGGTAGTAAGGTTAGGGATGACACGTTTGAACAAGTGCAATAAAAGAATAAGAACTGATCACGGATAAAATAGATAAAGGACAGCTTGAAGAGTAAAAAAAGACAGAAGGTGAAGAGTGAAAAGATATCAGTCCTATCTAGGGATGCACCGAAATGAAAATTCTTGGCCGAAACCAAATATATTAAAACATTTGGCCGAAAGCGAATACCGAATGTGGCTTTTGCTGTTTTTCATTCATTTTGTTTTTATTATTCACCATTGCATAAATCAAACAACTAAATGTCCTTTTTAAACTTTTTTATCTTGCTTTTCAATAATTAAAAAATTACACATATATATATATATATATACATACATACATACATACATACATACATACATACATACATACATACATAACATTTTTTTTTATCAAATATAAAATGTTCGGTGTATTTCTTTCGGCTTTTTTCCTTCTTCAGCCGAAACCGAAAATTATGTTTTGGGCCATTTTCAGCCGAACATTTTCGGTGGCCGAATATTCGGTGCATCCCTAGTCCTATCTGTTGAACATCGAGGCTAAGAAAGACTCAAGGCAGAGGTCCTCTCATGGGACAGTCAGAGCAGTGTGCATGAGCCAATAAAAGCTGTGTGTTCACATTCTGAAGAAAACCTTCAAATCACCGTCAACATTTTCTACTCTTTTCGAGTTCAATGTTGTAGACCGCATTCATTTAAACATAATTTACAACACGGGTAAGAAGCAGCAGTCTCTTGTATTGGAAAATAGCTGAGAGCGATGATTTAATGGTTGGTTTTAATGCAATGCATCGATAGTCTTCCATTACTTCCCATTTCCCCGAGACACTATTCGACTAACCAACATACAAAGCTGCACTCTATATGTAGCCATTTAAAAATGGGTGGAGTTCTCTTTGAAATTCCGTAGCCCTCCATGAGCTAATAGAGATACACTAAGACAATGTCAGGCAGTGGATCGCTAACGTGGTAGAGAAGTGATGACACTGTATGTTTGCCTGGGATTGACAAACCATGTGTTCGACAAACAATCTCGCTTGACACACACACACACACACACACACACACACACACACACACACACACACACACACACACACACACACACACACACACACACACACACACACACACACACACACACACACACACACACACACACGTTTCATTTCAAAATCGAGCCCTTTTCTACCCTCTCTCTTTACAGCTCTCCAATCTTCCCTACAGCAGCCTCAAGTGAAAAGCAAGCGCGTCTTACCCCGATGAGGGAGTTCTTGGTGTTGCCGATGGTAGTGAGGGCGCCGAGGTCGAAGATGAGGGTGAACTCGGCCCTCTCTGGGGGCAGGAGCACCGAGGCGAAGGCAGGGTGCTGGATGTCAGTGGAGGGGGACGGGGCGGGGCCGTCCTCCAGCGGGGCAAGGAGGCTGTCCACGCCGCAGGACATCTCTCCCAGCACCAGCTTGTAGGCTGCCTCGAGGGTAGGGATGTTCTTCAGGCTCAGCAGCGCCTGGTACATGCCGTGCGTGGCAGCCATCACCTGCAAAGACAAAAAGAAAACGCGCAAAATTAAACCTCGAGTGATCTAGTCATACGCTTGACAGGAGAGGAGGGAAGCGTTGATCTGCAAGGAATCAACTTCTTTATTTACATGATTGAAACGGCGTTATAAGAGAAGCTTAGAGAGGGCCGGACTCACCTCTTTCTCCCTGTGGAAGCGAAGCTCCAACAGTTTAGAGTTTGGTGCCAACAGTTTCTCCACAAATGACACGGGTAACCTGGTGTTGATCTGGTCCACAATCTGCAAAACAGGCAAGTTCAGAACTCGATTCGGTAATGTCTGGATCCCCAGCGCCAAGGGCCTTGAGGGTACGTTCCCGTCCTCACCAGGGTGAGGAGGCCCAGGACGGCGAGGCTGTAGTCCAGCCCACAGCCGTGGCAGGCGGCGAGCTGGTCCAGGCCGTAGGCCAGCACCACCTCCGTCAGCTGGGCCGAGGGCTCCAGGCTGACCAGGAGCACGCTCACGCACTCGTTCCCCGCCGTGAGCACCGCCTCGGAGAACAGCACCTGCCGGGCGGTGCTGACGCAGGACAACACCCTGTTGAGGATCTGAACGGGGGGGGGGAACGGAGGAGAGGTCAGTGGGAAGGCAGTCGCTACCGGCTGGGTCAGCATCCAGCAATAAGCATCAACGTTAAAAATGATCATTTGTCTGTTTCCCCCTCTCTGACTGAGATATGTTCCCATTCAGGGCTCGGGTTGAGCTTTTCTTTTATTGATGTTTCCTCCTCCTTGCTCCACCGTCAGTTAACCGTTAACGCCACATCGACACATGTAGGGCTACTCAAACACAGGCCTGCTTGTTACAGAATGGATCTGGCCTCAGGTAACAGTTTGGCCCTCTAACTCTGTAACTTTGTCGTTCGTTTAGAGTCTAGCGTCTGGTGTGCGGTCCTCCCCGCCCATCAGAGGGGTGGGCGTCCTTACGTCGGACACGTATTCCTGGGTGATGGGCGGGCCCCGCGTGGGGCTGAAGCGGCCCCCGATGGTCCTGGGGGGAGAGGAGATAGACCTCACACTGACTGGGACGGATCACAGTGCTGAGGTATTTTAATAATGTTGTCGTTTTCTGAAGGATTATTTTGTTCATTTGAATATTTCGGCCAGCCGTACAAAAACATATGCATCAAAAAGCTTTTATACTAAACGGTGATATAGGAAAATATATTTAGAAAGCTTTTATTCTAAGTGGATTTAAATACAACCCCTACAGAAAAACTGAAACCTTATGGATCAGAATTAATAGTGGCCTATAAAACAGCTGGTGCTTGCAGGAGATAACGCTGTTTCACCTCGGCATAGGCTTCCATGTCCTCCAGGAACTGCCCCAACAAGGTGGTGGAGAAGGCGAGGTCTGCAACCCAGAACTGCTCCAAACTCTGCAGCCAGCCTACGGCACAGACACAAGTAAAAGGGTTATCTTCTACTACATCAAGTAAAAAGTACTAAGTTAATGGTTACCATTAATGGTTCCAAGATCGGGGTGCCATAAAAACATATTGGACAATGCCAACTGACCTGAGACGTTTGTGGTGAGCGACTGCTTCTGTGTGTGGTCGATGTGCCAGCCTACCAGGATATCAACCGTGTCCTGAAGAGGATGGAGTCACCGTTAGTCCATACATTGTGTTACACTCGACAGCATCTAAATGAAACATCTAACCATTCTGAATGCTTTGGGGGTATAGCAGGTTGGCAGTTGGCACCCGGTTCATTCGTTTGTGGGGGAGTTTAAACACGGCGCAAAACATAAGACTACGCTAGATTAAAAAGCAAGTAGAATCATTACATTTAGAGAGAGTGGAGCCTTGGGATGACAAGGAAACACCCCTCCTGTTAGCAGCTGTAACATCAGTCATAATGTTACACACCCAAGGAACCTCAAACTCTAGAGGAACAATTGTGCTTCGGCTGTAACTGATGAATGTCAGGTTTCGGTCTTAAGGCTCCTCACTCTGGACATTGTTATCCTACTCGTTGAGGCTGCTCATATACGTTGCATTTCCAAGGGAGTCTAGCTGCAATGTCATCAATAACTTCGCAATTTTCCCCACAGTTAATAAACCAGGGATGCCAACGTGCATGTTGGCGCTCAGATCCCCAGAGGACAGAGCTCACTGCAGGCTACTCACCCTGAAGTTGGTACTGAAGACATGTGGGTAGGCGCGGGCCACCTGCAGAATGCACTTGACACTCTGACACAGCAGCTCTGGCGTGTCCAGGTTCTCCAGGATGGACTGCAGACTGCTCATCACAAGCTGAAACAGGCACCCAGATAATCAGCCAGTGAGTGTGAACGACAGACCTGAAAGAGCAGGTTCTAACAAATGACACTAATGGAACCCACAGCGGCTTTAAAGACGATAGGCCAACGTCGTCCTACCTGCATGACCTGGGTGAAGGCCTTCCTCTCTCCGGCCGCCTCCAGGCCCCGCTGCATGGCGATCAGGTACAGCAGCTTCACCTCGTCCCGGCTGGAGCCGCTGAACTTCAGGAAGAGCCACTTGAAGATGCGCTCGGCCTCGTAGCTGATGGCTCCACACAGGAGGCCCAGGCAGGCCGTGGCCTCCTGCCTCATCTCCCACAGCAGCTTACTGCTGCAGAGGCGGGATGGGGAACAATATGGGCTACCACTTCAAGGAGGGTCGCTGTCCCCTGAACGGGAGACGCAACATTGGATCATGACAGAGCTGTTCAGACGATAGGAACCCGCCCACAACACACCAGAATTGATTTGTTAACATTTGTTTCTTTCAATATGCAACTGAAGAATTATCAATTTAATGAACGTCAAGTCTAGATGACGGAAAGTACCAACGGAAAGAAGTAAGAACTTGGTCCAGTGAAATCCAGTGATAAGGTAAGCCTAGCATTCAATTAATCCAGCTGCACGCATCTGAGGATCTTTCACCAAACATTAAACATTACGTCATAGGGCCTTTTGTTTCAGTATCCACTTCCATTTCACACGGCTAGCGGTGTGCGATATCGATACGGTGAAAAATACAATCACAACTCATCTGGAATCACAGTACCACGATACTGCTAATCCTCTACACATTCGTAGAGTTCAAGATGTGAAACAGTCATATTGAACTCCCCTAGCCTAGAGCTTTGACCTAAAACACAAATGTATGCAAGCGTTTTTTCTTGGGTTCCATGGATGTTAATAGTACCATCTCTTACCTTTCATTCAAAACTTCATTCAGGGTACTCAAGGTGGTTTCCATTTGTTTCACCAGGGCCTGTCATGATTAGTTATTAAAAGAGAACTGCGTAATCAACAAACATTGTATTCCAATCCAGTAAGTACACCCATCAATAAACCCACTTATAAAAAAGCAAGAAATCCATCTCATCAGGAGACATCATGGTATTCCAATTATTGTACGTCGTTTTTTCATTTAATGTCTGCGTCCGAGTGAGGGTTAAGCTTCCCGGACACCTATAGCATAACGCTAAGGTGTGTGGCGAATTTTGTACGCAACATTCATCATTATAAAAAAGTATTTAAAAAAAACTGTATCAAAGTTCTGAATTGCAACCATGTGGATAACACGCCCTCTTTCCTAAGACTCTCAATCCAAAACAGATTTTTTTAACTGGCTCTTTAAAAAAGGCACTGAGTCATGTAAAATGGATAAGGGGAGATTTAGCCATCAAGTTGATTTACCACAGTCGAGGGAGGCGGCTGAACTCACCCCTTTGTTCTCACTGTGGCTGATGAACTCCTTCAGTTGTTTGAGGGTTAGCAGCCTGCGCTCCCGGTCATCCTCACGGGAAACGCGGCGCAGCAGGTTGGCCAGGCGCGACTCCTCTGTGTGAGGCATGCCTCGGTCTGCGGGGACACAGACACAGGAAGACATTTAGTGGCACTAGTTGAGACTGTTACCACGGTTTGATAACAGAGACCGCCGTTGCCTTTAAGCTAAAAAGCCTGGACTGAATCTTAAAGGAAAGGGCTGAAAACAAAGACCATAGAGGTTTAAAAAACAGACCTGGCCAGACAATGAAAAGACCAACATGCCAGTGTTTTGATATTCCAGTGAGCAGTGTTGAGTCAATTAGTGACTAGAAGAAAAAAGCACTCTGAAGGAGCCACAGCTTTCAGCGGCTGGGAGTGGAGTGCAGGGGCACCAGGCCACCATACACGGAGCAGTAAGTGGTAGTAAGCAGTAGTTAATAAGTGGCAATAAATAAAAAAACATAACAATGCTCGTGGGGACATGGTTTTGTGGTTGGATAAGAATAACATGTAACATTTGGACAAGTGTGCTATGTGTGGTGTAATCCTAACACTGCCCACGCCTTAATAACACCCTCCCTTTGGGGATACTCTTACTCACCAAGGATGGGCGTCTGTTCAGAATGGATACATCTACATAGGGCTGGGTGATACATCGATAATTGAAACATATCGATATTCTTTTAAACGAGATATGAAACGAGATGCTATCGTTAACATCGATATAGGTTGAAAGTACAGCATATTTTATCCAACAACAGCAGTTTCGAACCGCGACTGCTGCCTGCTATTTCGTAACTCTAGTTACGAGTTGGAGTGCGGCAACGGCAACTTGTTATTGCGTCAACAAATATCTATAATTATCTTATATCGATATTCTGCTTGAAGATATCGAGATATGACTTTTGGTTGATAACGCCCAGCCCTACATCTTTATACACAGGCTCTAGCGTGCTTTAGTCCCCAGAAAGAAATTAGGCTGGCTAGACACTTGGTCCTTTTAATTGCTTCGTAGTTTCTGATTTAATAATCATGGTTTGATAGATTAGAGTCAAGAGAACGTCAAAACTCCTCGTTTTATTTGGTTGACTACAGCCCTAGCCCCATCCTATATTGGCTAGGGATGCACCAACACCGACACCAGTACCCTGACCCGATACTGTGCCACCCAAAATCACTTAAGCAACGTGGTTGAAGTCAAATTAAATTTTTTCATTTTTACACGGTTAATTTGTCCTATGGGATCATCAACATAGTAATCAATGCCGTTTACTTTACTGTTACTGAAATAAGTCCCCAGTTTAGAGAGGACAGGGGCACCGACGGCGCGGAACAGATAAAAGCATCATGCTACGGTGTGTGGATGGTAAAGCCTGGTCTGAGCATCGATTTATTTAATACCAGTGCCGGAGGGGGGGGGGCTCCACGGACCCCTATAGCATATCGCTACGGTACATGGCACTTTGACTCACTCACTAAAACGCTCATACACAACGACAGTACTGTGGAAATAACACAAAGCTGCTGTTGGCCGTAACCATGACAATAATGGGGCGGGATTTTTTAACTAACGTTATTATTAAGTACTCATATCGGTACTTGTATTTGTACTTAAGTGGGATCGGTGCATCCCTAATAATTGCAAAGTCCAATGGCCAGTTTGAAGGCTGTCCACAAAAGCCTGAGCCATTAAAAATATATACATACACATGAAAAAACATATAACTAAACAGTTATAATAAAATAAGAAATCAGTTATTAAACCCCTCAATATATTCATACATGTCAGTTAAAAGCGCCTTACCCTGTGATTTCCTCATGTCCTTGGAAGTTAAAGCACGGTTTCCATGCTGAAAAGGAGTCAAATCCGCGTTCACGTCATTGAGCCTCAACTCTTGCCCCATCGGCTTCCAACCAAATGTAGTATCACAGCCACCTCCACCAGCTTCATGTTCACCTGGAAGAGGACAAGGGACGCATTAAGATAACGCTGGCTCAGATTATTGGGTTCATTCCTCACTGTTCAAAACAGAGAGGTAATAAGGATGATCATATTGGTTCAATATTGAAATAAAGATCAGTTTGAATCACTTAAATAACATCTTCTGTCCGTCCAACCAATTGTGTTTGCTAGACATGCATCTCACCACATTCTACCAGGGTAAATACATTTAAAGCACCAAAATAAGAAAGTAATAAACTAATTTATGCAAAATGATGCCCCAACTCTAAAATGCTCTAAAGGGCTTGTACCTCCCATCACTTTGACCGACGGCCATTAGGGGACAAAGGATCATAGGTTTTGTTAGGTATATAGGTAATGGTGTTGTTATGGTCGTTTTTTAGTAGTTCATCTTGAAAGGATTGGTCATTATGGGGATATTTGGGTTTTTGTGAGACATGGCAAAACAAAGCATAGGTTGCAGTCTATTCACATCGTTGATATGGGATTTTACAGTAATACAAATCTATTGACTTCATCGATGCCAATAGAGGGGAGAAACACACATTTAACACGCATGAATGACATTTCCTATCATTGTAAGGACTGTTTTGCTCACCCTCCCGATCAAGTGAATCGGTGGCTGCGTAGGCATTGCTGTGTAGCAACTGCAAAGAGTCGGGGCTGTTAGAGGGCACCACGTTGTACAAGGCTGCAGCAGCTATAGCATGATGCTTACCGTGGCAATCTCTCGCTTGCGGCAGACGGTGTCTCTCGACCTCTGGACAGGCCAGGCAGAGTGGTTTGCATGCACAGACGGCACGACGGTAGGAATTAACTTCGCCGTCCTATTATTCTTCAAACCAAGTGAGACCATCTTGGCATCCCCCGAGTGGTAATCCTCCTCCTGGAAATGCGCGCTGCATATTCTTGAGTACGCGGTAACAGAGCTAGCTGAAAAATTTGCCCGCCTAACCTTGACAAATTGCACCCAGCTTCGGAGGATCCCTTTGTCCTTCGGGAAGCAATGGACCCCATGTCCACTTTTGCTGGAGTTGTTGCACCCGCCACAAATACAGTAGTAAACCATTTTATCTACTTATATATCTACTCTCTCTCTATCTATCAGCTATCTATGTTATGCTATGCTATGCTATGCTATCCCTCACTATCTATCTATGTTATGTTATGCTATGCTATCCCTCACTATCTATCGATGTTATTCTATCTATCTATCTATCTATCTATCTATCTATCTATCTATCTATCTATCTATCTATCTATCTATCTATCTATCTATCTATCTATCTATCTATCTATCTATATCTATATCTATATCTATCTATCTATATCTATATCTATATATATATATCTATGTATATATATATATAGATATATATATTCTATCTATGTATGTATTTACTTATATAATCTGACACTGTCACTCTCACTAGCGGCTTCGGCTGTCGTCCAACAGCGGAGTACCTTACGTGACGTCATGCAATGCATTGTGGGAGAAATAAGAATCATCGCTAACCTGTGTCTAATAACCACTAATATATGACCTACTTTTCCTTATATTTATTTTTTGTGATACCCTACAACATCAAATACAATGGATAATTGTTTAAATGTTTATTACCAACTAGAAAATTGCCAGAAAATAAAAAAATAAAGACCTGCACCATGGGCTTTAAGAGTAAGCATGGAACTGATTTGTGTATTTATGCACTTAAAGAGATTGTCCATTGTCCAGGTACCGTTCACGAAATAGCACAGTCTTCATGTGTTTCCTGGATGCGTCAAAAGCCTTTGACCGTATCAATCATGGGAAACTGTTTGCTAAACTACTTGAGCGAGGGGTCCCCTCTTATATAATTAGGATACTGCAGTTCTGGTACTCTCACCAAACTATGCAAGTTAGGTGGGGGATGAGTATATCCACACCCTTCTATGTCTCCAATGGAGTGCAGCAGGGCGGAATTCTGTCCCCGCTACTATCAATCTGTACATGGATCATCTATCTGTAGAGCTAAATGAGTGTAGAACTGGCTGTTTGGTGGGGGATAACCTCATTAATCATATGCTATACGCTGATGATTTGGTGGTACTGTCTCCCTCCAGTGCTGGCCTGCAGCAGCTTCTTAGAATATGCTCTCAATATGGCTTAATGTATGATATCAAATTTAACTCAACGAAGAGTGTGGTACTGATTGCTAGAACCAAGGAGGATAGGAAGCTTGTCTTTCCTTCTTTCTCACTGGCAGGTGAACCGCTAGTGGTTGTAAAGAAGGTTAAATATCTGGGACACGTGATAAGAGATGACCTCTGTGATGATGATGATGTGCAGCGTCAGTGTGGTATACTGTATGGGCAGGCAAACATGCTGGCGCGCAAATTCTACATGTGTACTACTGATGTTAAAATATCACTCTTCAAAGCATATTGCACTCCAATGTGTACTGCCCACCTGTGGTGTAATTACAGTAAAGCGAAAATGAAAAAACTTCATGTGGCATATAATGATGCTCTGAGAATTTTGCTTAAAACTCCCAGGGGGGGTAGTGCCAGTGAAATGTTTGTGACAAACAATGTGCCCACTTTCAATGCTGTTCTGAGAAATGTAATGTATAGATTCATGGGCAGATTGACTGGGTCTATGAACACGATTATTGTGTCTCTAATTGATATCTCTCAGAGTGACACAAGGTACTCATCTTGCTTCTGGAAACATTGGACCCGAAGCTTGTATGTGTTTTAATTATGTTTGTATTATAATTGATAATGCCTCATTTGCATTCCTTCTTAAATGTTTTATATATGCGTGTGTGTGTGTGTATTGATATGCGTATATATATATGTGTATGTATATGTATATGTGTATATATATGTAGTGTGCTGTCTATGTGGACCTTCCTGTGTCTTGAATAAAGTTATAATAATAATAATAACGTCAGCTGGCTAGCACGATAAACACACAGACCGGAACCGGCCGAGCTGTATTATTTGAAACAGGAAGTACGTCACACAGCTTAGTGCATACACCCTATGGAGTGGCGAAGTCACGCCCATTCCGGTAGAGCTCATGAGACCTATGTGATCGAAAAATATGAATGGGTGTCAATGGAGAGAAAATAATTATTTTCTGGTCCCAGTCTTTATATGCCCTGGATTACACATATGTTGTTTGTGGATTTAAATGATAATTTTTCATGCAAAGAAAATTAAAAATGTTCATGAAGAAGTTTGATAATTTTAGGTTTTATGTGAGGCCGCTTTGTGAACTACAGCTCTTCGCTGCTCTCGACGCATATGATATACGTCACCACACCCGCCCTTGGAACTCGGCACAGAGATGGCGATCTCTCTGCCCCACTTCACCGCTTTTTCCAAGGGGAGGATAAAAGCATCGAAAGAGGTGAAAACCATTATAAGTCGGGGCACGTGCAGAGTTTCAGTTATGCCGATGGGAAGATTGTCGGTCTTCTCCACGCCAGTCGCAGGGAGCGTGACGTCACATACGAGCCGTGTAGTCTTTCTCGTTGTGTTTTCTCTACAGCCTTTATCTGAACAAATGCACAATAAACGGTCGAACTCTTTGCATGAAAAGTATCATTTAAATCCACAAACAACATATGTGTTATCCAGGGCATATAAAGACTGGGACCAGAAAATAATTATTTTCTCTCCATTGACACCCATTCATATTTTTCGATCTCATAGGTCCCATGAGCCCTACCGGAAAGGGCGTGACTTCGCCACTCCATTTGAGACTGTTACCGCGGTTTTGCATTTCGTGTGGACGGTCTGTGGAGTTTTTAAAGGACACGGATCAGACGGAAGGACCAAGCGCACAGGGGACAGCGAAGCAGCCGGAAAATGCTAAACAAAGTAAGAGCAGCATAGCGCTAGCTAGTGATGGGCAAATGAAGCTTTTATGAAGCATCGAACCAGTTGAGCCAAATGTTTCGAAAATGGGTTCATTACTCGAAGCTTCAGTGACAGTGACCTCTGCTGGCGAAGTTCGAGGCTGCAGTGGATTCAACGTATCCCTGCTTTGAAAACGATTTGACGCACAAACACACAAACACAAACCCAAATACTTAATAGCATGATCTTTTCACGAATAAAGATTGATCTAAATACAGATGTCTAAATTGTTCTTAAAGGGATATGCCTAGCCTTCTGTCCACATAGGCTAACTGATGTAGGCTAGGATATATTTGAAACAGCATATAATAACTTTCCACCCAGGAATGGGATTCGAACCCGGGTCTTCCACTCCACAGTCAGTGTGTTATCCCCTAGTCTACTCTAATCGATACCCTGCGTTGATCTATTACATACATATCGTACTATGCACAACTCCCGTAAACGATTGTAGCATCGATTGTGCTTTATTTTTTCATTAAATAATTAGGCGGTGACCAGCTGGCTTCGGACAAGGTTGGTTGGGTGTGCTTGAGTAACTCTAGGGGGTGATTATGTGGGATGGGGTTAGACACTCAAAGATTTCTATTGAGGTAGGCTGCCTTATGGATTGAGTCGGTTTCTTTTTTTTTGCTCAAAGCTTCTCCACCGAGCCGCGGACCAGTCAAGTGATTCATTCAGGCAACGAACCAGTTGCTGCTTCGGACGTCACTTGTCACGTGTTTTTTTTTGCTCTGAAGCAAGCTTCGAAGCAGTGCTTCTTGGGAGTTGGTTTGAAGCACGTATCGAAGCTTCAGTGTCACACTGCCATCACTAGCGCTAGCTATCTGAAGCCATTGTCAGACATGCAGTGAATACAAGTGCAGCTACCGTTTCAGTTTAGCAGACGACTGCCAAAACAATTAATGTTGCGGCGACCTACCGGGAAGTCTGCCTGCGAGTGGGTGCACGTCATGGCCTTACTGCGCATGCGCGCATCAGCGAGCGAACAGGTGGATGCAATTAGTCTAAAGGAGCAGCACGTGCCAGAGACAAGAGAAGAGACGTGAGCTTGTTCATTTGTTTGCAACGCGGCAGCAGAAGGAAGAGTTCTCGGACAAGCACAGAGTTAAAACCCATGGGAAAGGGGAAAAAGATCAAAGAGGCTACCGGTAAGCTCAGGTCTCTTTACTGGATTGAGTTGTAGGCTACTAATTTAAATGCTTGACAGGTTGGGTATGGGATTTGCGAAACGCCTGTAGATTTTGCAAATGCACAACTCAAATGGTCCTACCTAGGGTTGGGTATCGTTTGGGTTTTATCCGATACCGGTGCCTACTCGGTACTTTTCATACGGTTCCGGTGCTAAAACTGTACTTAAAAAAACGAATGCATGTATGCATGCATACACTTGCATGCATGCATGCACGACTTGTTATGAGTTTCACATTAAGCAGAAAGTCATCGGACACTGAGTTGAATGGCAACGGTGTTTGCTAGGCTACTTGATATGCAAGATTTACGGTTGGCATTAAATCACTTATGTTAATTATTTATAATAATTAATATAAGTAATTTAATTTATAATAACTATTATATTACTGATAAATATCTTTTAAAAAAATAATTACAAATAATATTAATTACTCGCTGAAAGCAGGCAAGCACGCATCATGGCGCAACATTACTGCCAAAGTCATTAAGTAATGTAACTCAGGTGCGCAAGGCAGCCACAGGAGGAGACGCCAACATTGTTTTCAACCGTTCGGTACCGCGCTGCATTAATTCCCAAGTTTTGAAAAGAAAAAGTATTTGAAGCGAATAACGACTCTGTTTCTGATTTGTTTATTTGGTTTTGAACAGAAAGTTTTGGATGCATGCATCGGCTTTGAGTTTGTTTGTTACTTTAAAATTACATTTGCTCGCAACACACACACACACGCGCGCGCGCACGCACACACGCACACGCGCACACACACGGCCTGAAATACCACGCCTCGCAGTCATGGACCTATAAAGAAAGTCGTAGCAGAGAATGTCTAATATGAGGAGAACTGGCACTCGCGGGTTATTTCCGGGTTTCTGGACTGGTTGCAGTAATAATCTTTGACCACGCGGGGCGCTCGTAGGCGAGTCCAGAATGAATGGGAGCCAACGGGGTTTTATCCTCAGAATCCACTTTTCTCACGATGTAATTTTTTGTCAAGTAATTTTAAAGTTGCTATCAAAGGGTGGGGCTAAGATAATAAACTCAGCTGAATATTGCATTTTTTAAGGTCACGTATCTGTTCTAAAAAGGCGTTAAAAACATGCGATGACGTCACACACTGTAATACTGTCAGAGGTACTGCTTTACGGCAGTTTCTAAAGCACTTCCCTTGTCCCGCAACGATAACACCAGCTGTTGGAGGTAAGGCTTTTTTTTTGCCCTAGTTACAGAGTTTTAGTGAGCTAATGTAAAAAAAAAGAAATGCGCGAATGTTTTACATATGTATGTTACTTACAGAGTGTTTTTTCTAATCCTCACTAGTGCCGATGATAAAGCTTTTTTTTTTAGTAACGATTATGAGCCATTTCTTTCTCCTAAAATAGAAACCTGGATTAGAATCATAATTTTAAGACTGCATCAATTTAGTTTACATCAGTAAACAATCTGCTAGAGAGCAGTGTTCTGTTGTTCTCCTCATGCCTCTTACTTTCTTGATCTCTACAGTCGGACCTTGATGCTGTGACAACGGACAAGTCTTCTTCCTCTGTCCTTTTCCCCTGCCTCTGTTCAGTATGTTCAGTGTTGTTAAATCATCTTTTTTTTTATTAGTTACTGTTCTTATTGTGTTCTTGTTAGTGTGATTTTTTAATAAACTTGCCTGTTGCAATGTTGGTATAATGTTTGTATAATTACTGTTATACAACTGTTACTGTTTCAATGTGACCCAGACCATATTTCTCATTTAACAAACATGTGTAGCTTATAATGTGTTGCATGGCAGAGCAATTACGGTATATTCAATGGCTTAAAACAAACCCATCTGTAAGGATCAGTGAATGCATAGAAATCAATGACAAGTGGTGTAGATGGTTTTCCCTCTGTGCAAGGTCATTAGCCTAAGTCCTACAAAAAATAACGACTGTAATAGCAGATGTTGAAGTTGTTAAATCGTTAACTAACCATTTGTATGGAACAATCGGTTAAGGTAAGTTAAGTGCTTGAGTCTCGACACTTTAGAGAATGTCTAGCGCGCAACTTGAATAAGCCATGTGCGATATTACCCGGGCTCCAGCGCAACTTTCCTTACTAGGTGAAGCCTCAGGTAGCCTAGGACCATTCATACAGGAGCAAGCAAGAACGTTACCTTTTTCTGTCCTTGGTAAACGAAAAGACGGACAATCCGTTTCCACTGTAAGTGCAGTTTATCATTGCACATTTACGAGGCATTTCTTTTTTAAACTATCTTTATTTTCGAAAAATAGACTGACAGATTAAATTATATTGAGCGGGATATTGACTATTATTTAAGGTGGTCATAACGTACCTACCATGTATATAACACATTGAACATTGAACACAAGAAATGGAAGAAATTCCATTTATGCCCATGTACTTTCACCATACATACTATCTAAAAAATAAAAGGACCTGCAGGAAAATATAAATACAGTACTTAAAAATTGAGTTAACACGTTTCTGATTGCTCTTCAGCTTCAGATGCCGTAAGAGGGGTCTCTGGTCGTAATCAGTCGCAAGTCCGTCCCTGACCAATCAGCATTCATTAGCAGAATGCTAGCGTTTATGGCCAACAACGGCCCAAACTGTAAGAAATCGAAAGGACATAAGTACTCACTCATTTGACTTTTGAACCATAATCTATATTGAACTTGCGGAATCTACAATAAAATTTGCGATATTTCAACGACAAGCAGGTGAAAGAGGCATAATTAGCCGTTTAGCCCCATAGACTCCCATTCAATCTGGACTCGCCCGCGATCACCCCCAGTGGATGTCTCATGGAACTACAACCAAAATCGGTACAATAGGGCGTATAGGGAGTGCCCAGGCTCTTCGTAGACGGGCTCTGGTCGTAGTCGTACCATGCGTGTTTAGCGCAACATTGAAAAGGGTCCCGTCTGAAACAGTGTCGTGCAGCGCTGCGTTCCGAACGTTGTGTAATCAAATACACCGGTATGGCGCTGTATACAAAAAATCATATCCTAACGAAAATACACACCGTTATTCAGTGTGAACCGGTTTAGCGCCCAGCACTAACGCAAGTTGACGCCGCGAAACCATGGGGGCGGGGCAGGGGGCGTTAAAAAACGCCAGGCATCGTTATGAGGAACCGAAATGTGCGTTCTTATTCGATCTCGTTACAACCGTTTACGTCGGAACCGGTTCCCGACTGGAACCGAGTTTCGGTGCTCTCCTTCAACGTTGACTCTGACTCCACCCATTCCAAGTACCTGGACGCGCAATCATGCACGAGCGCAAACACAGATGCGCAAGAGCGAGCCAGGCTAGCGTAGGGTTTTCCTTCTCTTTGCTGGTGGTGGTGGGGATGGTGGCGTCTTGTCTGCCATGGAAATGGTCTTCTACTGCTAGGTCCAAATGTGGATTAACTAGTTCCAGTAGCTACCTACCGCAGGATAACAACAAACAGGAGCTTGCTCTGGGTCACGAGTACTGCACGAAGGGGTCGCGCGGGCGGGGGAGGGGGAGTGCAGTACGACCGTTTGATTGACGTACTTGCTGTCCAATGCAACTCGGTTGCTCTGGAAATCATTGGAGTTTTTCGAGACCTGCCCGTTCCACAGATGATTGACTTGTTTAATTTTCATGTCAGTATTCTAACTCAGTGGCTGTAAGTGGGTTATGATAAGGATTTCGAGTAATTTTGCAAAAATGGCCAAAAAAGCGAATTCCATACCCAACCTTTTATTTAAAAGTAGAAATGGCTTTCTGGCGTTCAATGGCATATTTTCTGTTTAAATACTTTTTGCCTAATTTAATATACTTACCTTTTTGCCTGATTTAATGTACTTTTGTGTTTGATGGGAAACATTGATTTAATTTGCATTGTCCTATCTTTGTATGTTTAAAGGTTTTTCACCTCATCATATTCATCATGCTGGTCAATACTGGTCAAATAAAATGAAGATTGAGTGAAATCCTGTGTCTGGTAAAGTCCTTCCCGTTTCAAGTGTGGGAAGCCATGGTGTTAGAAATGCACTTGCCAATTAATGCTGGGCACATCCTTTGCTAAATCCCTTGAAGATGAAAGAATTGGGCTTTGCATCTCTATGCGAATAATACTGTAAGATAACACGTCCCATGCTGTATGGGTCTAAACGGCAACAATGCTAAACCTCTCCTATTCCCAGGCCTAGCAAGACGTGTGGCTAAACAGATCAAAGCCTGCCTATGCCTTGATTATTAGGTAGGGGGAAAATGCAGTTTTGAAATATTTACTCTATCTTAACACTTTTCTTTGTCTTCATGTTGACAGCAGGCGTTGTCTGGCACCAACTGTTGACACCTAGGGGAAGATATTGTTGATATGCAACTTGAAATTATTCGTTGGAAAGGATTGTCATTTTTGGGTGACGATGACATTGCAGGTCTTAGGCTTATTGATATATTTTTCTCTTTTTCTTTCTTTTTTCGCATTGCGCTGTTTGCATGACATTAAATCCATTCATTTTTATTTTTTAAAAGCATTGGATAAGAGCACCAGAGCTCATTCATTGAACGGTCACGCTCTGTGTGGTTCTTGTTGTCTTCTCTGTGGTTCTGCAGGAGGCACCTGACCAAACCGTCCCTGATCTTCAGCCACACGCTGGCGGAGATCAAAGCCATCTTCCCCGGGGGACTCTTCCAGGGAGACACCTTCCGCATCGTTCTGCTCGGAATATGATTCCCGGAGGAAAGGAAGGTAACGAGGGTGTGGGTGGGGGTGGGGGTGTTTTGCAAAGAGGGCAGTGACGCATGCTGTGCACCGACACATGCACACTAGGGCTGGGATAAACGATTAATCTATTCAATTTGATTATCGTTATCTCCCAATTAATTGACTAATAGCAATTTATACATGTTGATTTAAATATCTGAATGAAAAAACATGATTTCCTTAACATTGCAATGCATGTTTATTGCCTTAAAATTCCAAAAAAAAAGTGCAAAGTAATGCATTCTTAGAAGTCAGAGGTAGCATTCAATAAAACCTTGAAGCCTTGAAAACACAAAGGCCTTCCGTCCATCTCCATTTTGCAAAGACGACCTATCACGGAATCGTTTCCTTTAACATTAAAGAATGCCCATACTTTAGAGGAACGAGTGCGAGGCGCCTTGACATGAAGGGTTTAAATGATTAAAGGTCTAAATGATTTGATATGAAAGGTTTAAATGATTAAAGGAGTAAATGATTTGATATGAAAAGTTGAAATGATTAAAGGTCTAAATGATTTGATGTGAAAGGTTGAAATGATTAAAGGTCAAAATGATTTGACATGAAAGGTTGAAATGATTAAAGGTCTAAATGATTTGATATGAAAGGTTTAAATGATTACATTTACATTTTACATTTAGGGCATTTAGCAGATGCTTTTATCCAAAGCGACTTACAATAAGTACATTTGTCATAAGAAGTGCATCAATATATCGCTGTCGGTACAGAAAGGGGGGGGGGGGGGCGGCGGCATCAGCGTACGAGTTTAGTTTTTACCTGAACTTTTGATTCTGTGACATTCAAGGAATGAATTGCAACAGACGACTAAAGCTGGAGGTCTTTATTTCAAGTACAAATAAACTCAAGACCTATCTGAACCAATATTTAAGTTTTTTAGGAAATATAAAATAAATGGTAACAATATACTACTAGGTACAACAAGGCAACTAACTAAAATAATGAATGCAATGCACATATTGTCAGGGAGGGCAGCTGACTGAGGTCTAAGGACATGGAAGGCTCCTAGGATGTCCAGCTCCTGGAACCTCCTTTTCAGTTCTGTCTCCAGGCCAGTAATGTAGGGTTGGATGACATACAATGAACAGATCAGCACATTTTCTCCACCAGGAACAGAAGGATCAAAATTACTTTCCCTACTCTTATTTTTTTAAAGTTAAAATATACACTAATCTGTTTCCACCTCACCTGTTGTTTCAGCAACATTTTGTCTGCCGTCCTCCTGGCCTATATTAATCAGTATCTCTCCTGAACAGCCCGGCCCCTGAGAAGCACTGGGTTGTTCAGCACTGTTTGATGCCTAGGAACATTCGAAATAAATTGATTATATATTTAATAAACATTTACTAGCCACAGCCATTTGACTGTTCAACATAATTTCAGACTAAGCTAACTACCTCCTGAAGCTGCTCCGTCTCGTCTGGACGAGGCCTTTTTTGGTACAGAAAAAACTTTTCAATACTCTGGTTTAAAGCAACAAACATTCAGTCAGAATAAAATAATATTAAGAATAGAATGTAATACATTTTTTCTTTTCTTTTTTTATATGGGTACCGTATATGCCTATCTAAACTATAACCGCATTTCATCTTAATCGCAGTGTTCGCTGCGTTACCAACGACGTTGTCTATGATGACGGGGGCGGGATGTTCAATAACGTTGAGTTCATAAAGCTAATATTACTTTTTCTGAGTTAGCAAAAAATGTGAGCAGGTGTGTTAGACCACAGTATATCATACTATCCTTTGGTAAACTGCAAATGTCGCAGATCGTCTTCTCTGTGCCAAATATATTTTTCCATTGACCTCAAGCATTGCGCGTGGACAGGAGGAGCGGGCGAATCAGCCATCATTGAGTGTGCAGGTAAAGGCCGATTTAGGATCGTTTTAGACGCAGAGACGTAAGCACGTAATTTACACAAGGGACTTGTTTTAGACAAGTTTTGATTTACGGTTCCTTAAGGATTGCGCGTGTTGCAAGGGGATTCTCCACCAGAACAGTAGGGGGAGCAACGAACGAATCTGTGGGCGTGGAAGTGGAAATCGCTGGCTTGTTTATATTTATGCACTTCCAGTATTTTCGACGATAGTAGCAGTACTTAAGTTTAGGTTAGCAGTCTTTTTCCACACTCTGAACGATGTTAAGGTTGAGTCGAAGACAGTTGAGGGAGCTGGAGCTGATAAGACTCCTGAAAGGATGTGGTTAGCTGGCCAATCACAGTCTTTGCGAGCTGCGTAGGGCCGTAGTGTTTTAGTGGCATAGTCAGGAATTTTGGGCGACGCACTTAAGCACGTAAGGGGGGATATTTTACCGCGCAAGGGGGGTTATGTATCTTACGTGCTAACGCGTTACGTCTAAAACAGAGCATATATCGGCCTTTACTCGGCGTTTACATGCGGACACATCTGATCCGCATAGATGTGGAAGAACAGCTCAATCGGAATAGAAAAGGTAAAGATCTAAATGATTTGATATGAAAGGGTTAAATTATTAAAGGTCTAAATGATTTGATATGAAAGGGTTAAATGATTAAAGGTCTAAATGATTTGACATGAAAGGTTGAAATGATTAAAGGTCTAAATGAATTGAAATGAAAGGTTTAAATTATTACATTTTACATTTAGGGCCTTTAGCAGACGCTTTTATCCAAAGCGACTTACAATAAGTACATTTGTCATAAGAAGTGCATCACTATATCGCTGTCGGTACAGAAAGGATGTTCATAGAACCAAGTGCAAGTACCACAATCGCTAGGTCAATTCCCCGTGTTACAGCCATGATAGCAGCTACTGCAGTTGCTACACAGTTAAGTACTATAATACAATACAATACAATACAGTATACAATGGTGGCCAGAAGGGGGAGAGTAGCTATGCAGAGGTGGACTAAAGGTCTAAATGATTTGATATGAAAGGTTGAAATGATTAAAGGTCTAAATGATTTGATATGAAAGGTTCAAATGATTAAAGGTCTAAATGATTTGACATGAAAGGTTGAAATGATTAAAGGTCTAAATGATTTGACATGAAAGGTTGAAATAATTAAAGATCTAAATGATTTGATATGAAAGGGTTAAATTATTAAAGGTCTAAATGATTTGATATGAAAGGGTTAAATGATTAAAGGTCTAAATGATTTGACATGAAAGGTTGAAATGATTAAAGGTCTAAATGATTTGGCATGAAATTATTACATTTACATTTTACATTTAGGGCATTTAGCAGACGCTTTTATCGGTATCCGATACCGATATCCGATATTAAAATTGCTGTTACGGGCGATAACCGATATTTACCGATATCGATATTGGTATAAAAACAAGTCTCTGATGATTTTGCATACTGAAGAACATGAATATGAAAAAGTTATCTTTCTTTATTTACCAAAACTTCGAAATACATTGTTTCTTCAACAAGTTACAGGGCATCCATAACAAACACAAGTTACTAACAGTGTTAGTTTTAGGCTACTTATACAACTTTACAACTTGTCAATATCTTGACAAGGTTTTATAACTTAAATCAAATTTGTCAGTATTCATGGAAACCAGATACTTGTCTAATAAATTAGAAAAAGTGTTTCAAGTTTAAGTAAATTTCAACTCAAATCTGTGAAATAGGCTAAGATATATCAAGGGACAGGGTGGCCGCGGGGTATTAAAAAGTCTTAAAAAGTCGTAAATCAATTTTCATCAAAATAAGGCCTTAAAAAGTATTAAATTGTCTTAAATTCAGATTGCATTGGTCTTAAATATTTGTGTGCCATGTCAGTGCGAAAATGCGGGCAATCTGTTCTGCCAGGTCAAATATTTTTTTTCCGGTAGCCTGTGCGCTGCGTTGTCTTTGGTTAGGTCAGAGCGTAGACTACTGCGCAGCTGTAGCCCCACCCCCCCGATTACGCCACTGCCAGGGCTCCTGTTTATTGGTTTATCATCTAGCCAGGGCTCCAGCCTGTTCGTTTATAGATTTTGGCGCGATTCAGACCCCTCACTACGATATAGACACTCGACTCTGAAACATGGGTAAGTGTAAATTTAATGATAAATGGCTCGAGAAGGACGAGTATGACTGGTTAAGGTCGGTGCCTGGTAGCGCCTATGAAGCTCGGTGCACTGTGTGTAAAAAAACCTTCAAACTTGGGACAATGGGGATCGGAGCGGTGGAATCCCATGTCCAGAGCCAGAAACACAAAGCTTACTCAAAAGCACGCCTGCAGCCTACAATTACTAGCTTCTGCTCCACCGCTAGCAATGATGTAATTGACAACGCTAGTGTTGCAACAGGAAATCCACAGCCTGTTACAAGCATGCCATCTGACCGCGCAATTTGTGGCTCTACGCCAACACTGCGAGCAGAGGTGATTTGGGTGATGAGGACCGTGACAAGCCACCATTCCTGCAGGTCCAATGACGGAATTGATGACTTGTTTAAAGCAATGTTCCCAGATTCTGCCCTTGTACAGTCTTTTACATGCGGGAAAGACAAGACCAGATACGTTGCCAAATTTGGATTGGCGCCGTATATAAAAAAAGAGCTCGTCAATGAAGTTCAAAAATGCGGTGCGTTTGTTGTCATGTTCGATGAGACACTGAACCAGACAACCAAAACCAAACAAATGGACTTGCATGTGCGTTATTGGTTAAATGACCATGTCCAGTCTAGGTTCTACGGATCACAGTTCATGGGCCACGCAACTGCCAAGGACCTACTTCAGCATTTCAAAGTAAGTATGCCCAACATTTATTTCTTAACTAACCTTTTGTATGTTATTATATAGTTAGTCTAAGCTTTACTGATTGTCAAGTTATTAACAACTATGGATATGATAATATACATCAATTAGACAAATTAAAATAAAATGAATTAAAAGAAATAAAAAACAGCCAGCTTTAGTTTTAGAAAGATAGTCTGGTGTTAACATGCCAATAAGTTTAAATAATATATACAATATGGCTATAGGGATGGCTGACTGCTTATTTTGTGAAATAGTATTCTTTTTTTTTTTTTTTTTTTTTTATCTTATCCAGTCTGACATTAATCTGAAGTAGTGGTGTGTCAGAAATGAATGTGTTAACTGTTGTATGGCTAATGTCTGTAATGTCTTTTTTCAATTTCCAGGAGTGTGTGCAGCAGCTTGACCTGAGACATTTGGTTTCTATCTCAATGGATGGACCAAATGTCAATTGGAAGTTTTTCTCAATGCTCCAACAGGAGCATGCAGATACATTTGGAGGTGCCCAGCTGATTGTGGTGGGGAGCTGTGGCATTCACACACTCCACAATGCCTTTAAAAGTGGCTTCAGTGTCTGGCAGATGGAGAAAGTGCTCAGGGCATTGCATACACTCTTGCACAATACCCCTGCTAGAAGAGAAGATTTCTGCTCTTTGACCAAGTCATCTGTGTTTCCCCTACCATTCTGTGGGCATCGCTGGATCGAAAACCTACCCGTTGTCGACAGGGCTATCACCATATGGCCAATGATGGTGAAGTATGTGGATGCAGTGACACAGAAAAAGCTTCCAAACCCTAGAACATCCTCCTATGACACCCTTGCAGAGGCACGGAATGACCCTCTCATAATGGCCAAGCTGCACTTCTTTATGGCTGTCTCTAGGACCTTCACCACATTTCTGACTAAGTATCAGACAGATGAGCCGGTGATTCCATTCATCGGTAAAGATCTGGCTGTTCTCATGAAGGTAATGTATAACATGCATGGAGAAAGTGTATGAAATGAAAATTTTAACTCAACCCTCCAACACTTTTTTATTTGTATTGTTATTTGTACTGTATTTGTTCTCAGAGCCTACTGAAGAGGTTCATCAAGGCAGAGATCCTTAATGACATCACAGCACTGCAAATGGTCAAACTGGACACAACTGCCAAGGAAGCAAGGGCTGGCCTAAAGGCTGTGGACATTGGATTAGGAGCAGAAGTAGTCCTAAAGGTAAAGGCAAAGGTGTCAAATATCAAACAATGGTTAAGGTACAGGAAATCAAAACTTTATTTTTGCATAAAACTTTTAGTCAGTCTCACAGGCCCTCCTCCCCTCTTCCTGTTAGGAACTCCAGAGTAGCCCCAAGAGCAGCGTAGGGGAGCTCAGTGTGTTGGCCTTTAGAAAGGACTGCATGGACTGTTTGACCAATATTGTCAAGAAAATGCAAGACAAGAGCCCACTGAAGTACACCATTGTGAGGCAGATGGCATGTTTGGACCCAACGAGCATGTTCTCAGACCCCGACTTGTGCTATGAAAGAATGAAAGGAGTTGTTCAGAGGTTTCTGCATGATAACCAGCTGTCAGGAGGCGCCTCTGCTGGTACTTACGATTTAGAAGTCAGAATGTAAATTTTTTTGTGGTTTGTCTGTCTAAACTTTTTCATTGCATTGATTTAAAATATTTATATATTATTTTTTGTTAATCTGTTTTGCAACAGGTGATGTGATTGTCCAACAATTTGGAAATTTCTTGTCTCTGGAGGCAAAACATGAGTCATTCTCCTCTTTCCAACCCATGCGTACAAGACTGGACGTTTTCCTGCATGGACTCCTCCATCAATCCTACCCTGAACTCTGGGCATTCTGCAGGAAACTTCTGCTTCTCTCCCATGGCCAAGCAACGGTTGAGAGGGGCTTTTCTGTAAACAAGGAGGTAGAGGCCGATAACATGAAGGAGGACACAGTGGTTGCTCAGAGGATGATCTGTGACTATGTCTCTGTCTGTGGGGGGGTTCTCAAAGTACCTCTGACTAAGGAGCTTTTGGCAGCTGCAGCTTCAGCTAGGTCTCAGTATCGGCTACACCTGGACCAGGAAAAGAGAAAGCATGCGAGCAATGCTCAAAGAGAAAAGAGAAAAGGTGCAGAAGACCACCTAGAGCAGCTCAAAACGAAGAAGAAGATACTGATTGAGGTAGCAAACAGCCTGGAAAAAGATGCAGACAAGCTAGCAGAACAAGCTGAGGGTAAATCAGGCACACTCATGGCCCAGCTAATCACCAAGTCAAACATCCTCAGAAGAAGACACAAAGAAAAACTCACAGAACTCAAAGAGGTTGAGAAAGAGCTGGAAGATAAATCGGCAGAACTCAGGCATATGCCATAATGTCAAATTAGGCATTACCTCTTCCTTACCTTCTTTTTTCACTGTTTCAAGTGTTTATGTTCATTTGTGCACATGTACATTGTTATAAATGGGTTAGTACACTCTTTTGGGAAGGCTTTCTCAAGTGCCAGGTCAGTGTTTTGTTTATTATTATTATCTTTTGATTTTGGTTGATTCAAAGGATGTCTGTCACACACACATACACACACTCACACAAGTTATGTTAAGTTATATTTTGCACTTCAAAAGCACTTGAAATTGCCATTTATTTATGTAGTTATTGTATTTATTATTTTGTTCGAAAGGAACAGTATTTTTTATTTATTTACTTGATTTTATAAGCATTTGTTTATGGGACCTAAATGCTCTGAAAATAATAAATATAATTGAGGACTAATGACATTTTTGTGTTCTCTTTTCGCATTACACACATTTAGCCGATGTTCTTAAACTCAACCGGTTATTATCAGACATCAGTGTGTTTACTTGGAAAGATTACTGTATATTTCCCCTTTTGATTTGTTTTTCCATCGTAAGTTTGGTCTTAAATTTCATTAAGAAGTGGTATTAAAATGTCTTAAAAAGTCTTAAATTTAATTTGTTTATACCTGTAGACACCATGAAGGGAGGTTGGTTGTAGTCTTTTCACTCGGTTCTATCCCTACTGTTGATCCGGAGAACCGAGCGAAAAGACTACAACCAAATATAAACATATCCGGTTCCGGTTTCCGGTTCAATGGGATTACGGAACGCCAAATAAAATGCAACAGAAGCTGTATTTCGCTACGATGATGTATATAATGATTTGACACGGCATCCTCTGCGCATTACTTCAGCTTTGAAAGTACTGCATATTGCAATTCGAGTACCTTAATTTGAGACCGTAAAAAACATCCAAACCGCCGACATTGAATCTTTTCAGTTAAGGCGACAAACACTCCTGTACTGCCTCTCCGTGCGTCTCTGGCTGCGTCACTGACAATGTCACATGACCAAACAAGCTGTGCATGGGCAAAAACACACAACGGCAACTAGACTAGGAAATAAATATTGGCTGTTAATATCGGACCAGTTTTACTTATCGGGCCGATGCCGAAATGTTAAATAATGACTAACATCGGCCGATAACTATATCACTGCCGATATATCATGTATCCCTAACAATAGGTACATTTGTCATAAGAAGTGCATCAATATATCGCTGTTGGTACAGAAAGGATGTTCATAGAACCAAGTGCAAGTACCACAATCGCTAGGTCAATCAATTCCCCGTGTTACAGCTAGTGGTGCCGAGATGATGCCTCATGAAACGTCAAAGCCTCTCAGCCAGATGAACCACCAAAGTGGTTCGTGCTCGAAGCTTCAAATGAGTACGCTAGGGACATCTAGTGGTGAATGAAATTATGACAACCCAACCCAAAATGTGATTTTTGCTTCGTGTGTCGATACAACATTAAATCATTTGAGAATTGAAGTCATTTCAGTGATACATGTGTGTGAGTGTGCCATTCATAAATGTCTCCAGAGCTCACGTTAGAAAATAAATCATTTGGCAAAAGAGTGTCTTATCAGCTACAGTACTACATTTAGCAGACGCTTTTATCCAAAGCGTATTACATTGGCTAATGCACACGGCAGAGTCGGTGGACATGGGTTATTGAATTTTTTTTGGCAGCATGATATAACTGATTTTGTAAAGGGGGAAATGTGGTTGAGATGTGGGGGACAGTGTTTTGTGTAACTTTGGGGGGGGGGGGGGGGGGGGGGTGTAATTATTTTATTCAGAAACAGGATTTGGCTAATGATATTTATTCAGAAAGAGGATTTGCTCAAACCTTTGGGCTTAGCCGGTTTCTCTTTTTTGAGACAACCTCTCCTGCCTTAGAAAAAAAACACTCGCAGCGACCGAGGATGCAGGGGTACACAAAAATTCCAATGGCAACATGTAGAGGTGTGGAAATAATAGTTTGTGCGTTTCCCAGTATTGGAGTGGATCATCATTTCTTTTGATGTGCGGTTCTCTTAAATAGCGTTGGACCTCTACAATGGCATCAGCTGTGGCACTATGACTTTGTTTGCTCATCTGCTGCACAGTTGCGTCCAAATGGCGCCACAGTTGACCTAGGGAAAATAGACAGAAAATGTATTAAATATCATAACAAAATAAACACAACAAAATCAAATTTTCTCTATGAATTTACCAGAGGAGGTGGAAGGGACTTCATCAATCGCTGCTGATGGAAGTGGAGATGATTTTACCGGTATTTCACTTATTATTTGACAACACTCAGTGGTGAGCCTTTTCACAGCTTCGTCAGCCTTGGATGGAGTGAGGAAGCCGAGAGTTTTGAATGGTGGGTCCAGGAGAGTAGGGAGGGTCAGGATACTGGTCATTTGGAAGCGGCTAAGGGGTTCCATTAACTTCAGTTGTATTGATTTGGTGAGATGTTGGGCCATGTCAGTGTGGATGGATCCACGCTGTTCACTTTAGTGGTATTGATTTGGTGAGATGTTGGGCCATGTCAGTGTGGATGGATCCACACTGTTCACCGAGGGTCAGTGAGACAATTTTCAATAGTGGAAGAATCTTAGAGGCTGACACCCTCTTTTCCTCAGACAATTCAATTGTAACCTCATTAAATGGGCCAAACACAGCGAGGCACTCCTTAATTACGGTAAACTCCATTGGAGTAAACATGGTGACTTCACAAGGGAGAGAAGCCATAGCTGCACTTACAGCTTCTCTCTCTGAGTGCAGCCTCTCCAACATTATATAGGTGCTGTTCCACCTTGTCTCCACCTCCTTCAGCAGCTTATGCTGTGGTCTTCCCATGCATTGCTGCATCTGGGCTAGACTTTTCTTTACACAGAAAAGAACATATAAAATATTAGTTGGACAGTGCTACAACAGTTACAACAGGATAATGATATAGTAAAGAGAAGTGATGGTAAAAACAAAGAATATGCAGCACAAGCCATAATACCTTAGCAGTGGTACTAGACCGAAAGTGTGTTACAATTCTTCTGGCACTTGTACGCAGCTGCTCAAGTCCAGGGGTGTCATCCAAGGATTTCTTTGCCATCAGGTTGATGGCATGAGCCCCAAGCAGTGTGGTATTCAGCACACCATCTGCAATAAAGTGGCAGGTGACTGCAAGGTAGGCCTCCATATTCATGGATGTCCACATATCTGAAGTTAGGCTGACTGCAGTAGCCTGCTGAACAAGGGCCTTGGCCTCCCTTTTGCCTTGGTGGTAGCGTTCCTCCACCATGGCCTTTAAAGCCTGAGAAAACAAGAACACTTTTTAGCATGACTTTTAAAGAGATATATAATGTAGGTTAATGAATGATAACATAATAATGTATACCTGTCTGGTGGGCAGAACATATGAAGGGTCAAGTAATTGTACCAGCCCCCTGAATCCCTGGTCGTTGACCACAGTAAAAGGCTGGCAATCCTTCACCACCATGTCCACCAAGGCCTCGTCCAGTTCCTTTTTCCTGGAAGCTGGGCAAAAGAGACAAAACAAGTGAACAAGCAGTAACCCAATGGTATAGCCCTCTTATAATGCATCATCCATTAAAAAAAAGCGACCACCCAAACGCACCTGTGCAAGTCCCAGCAGGTGCTGTGGGTGTCTCCTCTTTCTCATGAAGGGCACAGTAATGCCTCAACATGGAAGATGTATTATTATTGTAACCAAGAAGCTTGTTGCAGATTAGGCATTTCCACCTATAGCCTACAAACAAAAACAACCAATGCAAAAGACAACATTATGCTACTACTTGCCAAACCATGCTTTTAAATGAATAGCAGTATGAATAGGCAAACCTTATTGAGAGCAACTAGATCAAAATGCTCCCAAACAGGGGAAAACCTTCTCTTTTTGGCAAATTCCATGATGAATGATACACGTGATACTTTGATTGATACTACAGAAAATGCAATGCTCAAACTACTACGATCACAGACTAGTGGTATATTGAATATACCACAAGGTTGTGATCGTATACGGACATCTTTATAGTCGAAATCTCCCGCCAATACTGAACCCCTATTTCGAAGCAGTAGCCCGAGGCGAAGCCTCAAACGTCACACGAAACGTCATTTCGCCAACGTGAATCCTACTCAAAGCGGAACTTTGCTGGGGGAGGAGCCGACATACTCGACACACGCCCCGATGCCTCTACGCAAACCGTAACATCACTAGTTACAGCCATGATAGCAGCTACTGCAGTTGCTACACAGTTAAAGGTTGGGTATGGGATTTGCGAAACGCCAGCAGATTTTGAAAATACACAACTCAAATGGTCCTACCCCCTCTCCTTCAACGCTGACACTGACTCCACCCATTCCAAGTACCTGGACGCGCAATCATGCACGAGCGCGAACAGAGATGCGCGAGAGCGAGCCAGGCTAGCGTAGGTTTTCGTTAAACAACATGGTACTACATTCAGCTGTAAGTTGCACCAGATATTCTAAACATTAAACATAAATCATTACTATCATCATTACTATAAGCAGCGCCTAGGATTATTCTTGATTTCAGTTTCTCTTTCAGCGTTCTTATTATCAATTACTCTCTGAAAAAGAGTTTTCCTTCTCTTTGCTGGTGGTGGTGGTGGGGATGGTGGCGTCTTGTCTGCCATGGAAATTGTCTTCTACTGCTAGGTCCAAATGTGGATTAACTAGTTCCAGTAGCTACCTACCACAGGATAACAACAAACAGGAGCTTGCTCTGGGTCACGAGCTCTGGGTCACGAGCTCTGGGCCACGAGCTCTGGGCCACGAGCTCTGGGCGAAGACTGCACGAAGGGGTCGCGCGGGCGAGGGGGAGTGCAGTACGACAGTTTGATTGACGTACTTGCACTGTAAAATGTAATTAGTTGACCTTACTTAAAAAAAAGTGTGCAAACTTGTTGCCTCAAAAAAATTAAGCAAAGTCATCTTAAAATTAGTGAGTTAGAAAAGCTTGTTTATTTTAAGTGTGCAGTACTAAATCAAGTAGTACCATTAACACGTTTTTGTATGTTCATGTAACTTAATAGCTATGCTTTGTGTTAACTTAATTTTTTCATTTTGTGTGGACTGCTTGATATAAATTTAACCCCACTTAGAATTACTAAATACCTCCAACTTAACATTTTTAGTTTGGTTCTTGTTGCAGCTGCCCAGGTTTGGGTCCAACCTGTGGCCTCTTCTCTCCCCCATTTCTTATCTATTTTTGCTACTATCTAATAAAGGAAAAACCCACCACAAACATATACGTTGAAAGAACACTCACTGGGTTAATTCAGCTGCTTTGCAACATTTATTCAATGCACATTCAATTAAAAAACAGCAGCTAAACAAGAAAGTTGTTGTTTGATTTACCTGTAGAAAATGACATGGAAAAATTAAATAAAAAATATAACTACATTTCTGTGAGCTAATTCTATGCATGCAACAGTCTCCAAATATTAAACAGGTAAACACCTGATAACTACAGGAATTCAGTTCATGCAAAATCAGTGCATTTCAGATCGAAACTGAACAACAAATGCTTTTGTGTCCCAAAGTGAGCAGTCCAAGGATTAAACACAAAGATTAAACAGAAAGAAAAACATCACTCGGGTTTGTATTTGTACTACATTACAACTATTTACAATTTTCCCAAAACAGAAATGTGAAATGGACAACCTTGCTAGGTTCTTTTCTGACAATATCAGCTAATAACAAGTAACAACTATTTGAAAGGTGTCGCTATTTCCACCATTACCATACCTGCATAACATACACTTTAATGCTTTTTTTTTTATGAGATCGTAAATAAGAGAGAATAGTTGCATGAACACATCAAACTTTCTATGGATAACAGGAGAACATTAATAGCTGCAAAGCTTACAAAGTGCTATCTACAGCTAATGGCTCTTTAACCCAGAAGACTGTTCTTCAGAGTTAACAGTTTTGGTGGGAGGTTTTTCTTTCCCAGTCCAAGCATCACAGTCTGAACGAAGTTGAGTGTTTTAGCCATGCATTTTGGGTAATCCAAATGCAATGCATATGTAAGCCCAAACAACAGACAAACTGCCTGAGGCAAGTTTTTAATATGATCCATGACAATACCTCCCTCCAGAATGATGGCAGTGGAGATGGGCTGGAGGTCCACTGAGCTTTGACCCTCGTGAGGACTATCTTCACTGATAACTGTCAGCACACCAACAGTGATGCATTCTAGGGCCATTCTATCTCTCGCTGTATCCTAAAAAGACTCACACATTCTTCAGCATTGCAATTTATGCTATTCTAAAACATTCATTTTTAGTGTGTGCTAGAGAAGATGGCTTTAAATATGTGTTCACACTGGATTGTTACAAAATAGTAGGGCTGTAACGATACGCGTATCAAACCGAAAATCGCGATACTCAAAGCCACGAACCTGTTTCGCGGTGTGAGAAGGCAGAAGCGAGATATGCCCTTTCTAACTCTTCGGTCAAATTGTCAGATTGAAATTTGCTAATAATTTGTCGAAATAATAGTCTGCTGACAGCGCCCCCTCCTATCGATGCCGTAAATATGTGACATGATGCCCTCTGTGATCACAGCTCTCCGTGGCTACGGAGGATTGCATTTCTCCACAGCCGTCAAAGTCCTCATATGCGATATGAACGACATTTATCCAGAGTGGGCCAAGCGTGAAAAAAATTGCCTGTGTGATCCTGTCTCTATTGTTTTGTGTGATTTGACTGGCAGTTTGTCTGCTTATAGGTCGGAATGAAGCGGCCACCGATTATTGACAGGATGGGTACTTTATTCTACCGGACTTGTTCGCTTCTTCACTAGACGCACGCGCTACTGCTCGCTCTCCTCGCTCGTCCACTCACTCGCTGACGTCACTCACACACACACACACGCGCACTGCCATTCTCGCGCATACACATATGCTACTCGTAACACTATGCCTCGTTATTGCGACGTTCATGTTTTTCCTCATCTATTGAAAGTTAGGCTATTAAACATGTTGCATTCTATATGGCCTGATTATGTCATTATTTAAGCTACATAGCCTAATAAGAAGCGCTAATAAGGATATTTGAATAAACCAACCAAACAGTTAAAGGGGCCCTATTATGCCTACCAGCAAAAAGCATCCTCCAACTGCAATCTTTGGTTATTTCTTTATTAATTCAACTATACTTTAATATTCTTTCGGTTCAAATCTGTTCAGTGTTCCAAATTATTTGTTAAATGTTACATTAAGATAATTGGTATTTAAGTGTTGTTTAAATAAAATGCTTTTTAAATTTAAAAGAATCGTGGGATGTATCGAACCGTGGGTCAAAAATTGTGATACAAACCGAATCGTGAATTTGTGTATCGTTACAGCCCTACAAAATAGCAAACAAAATATATTTAGTATGGTTAAACTAAAGCTATGGAGATACAACAAGGTCTATACATTCTTGAACAGTGACACTGACTTTTCAACCTAGACTCCTACTCCTTAGATTTGAAATGAATGAATGAATGGCTGTTTACATAGCTCTCAGATTAGTTGTGTTGGTATAACTATACAAAATACATCAATCAATGTACAAAATGTATATTGAGCAGATATAATTAGATCTTCTATGTCAACACAGGTATAATTTATATTAATGCAGACCAAACTTTTTCTTATGGCAAGTACTTACAGAGCAGGTCTTGAAGAATTCACTGGAGTCTTCACCGAGTAAAATGGGAATGCGTTTAAGGACAACAGAGCGAAGTACTGTCACGTCTGGTGTCTAATGATACACAGAGAAAGAAAAGACCAGTTAACAGTGTAATTTGCAAGGCACAAGCAGACAGGAAATAAAATAGCTTGGTCTGGATCATCTCATTCAGAACTTGATTGATGAACTATCATACAGATCAAAAGCAAAATGAACCTACTTACCATCCAGCCCATGTGCTGCATCAGCTCACTGAGTTTGTGGCCAACAGCTCCCTTTTTTGTTTTGAAAAGTTCGATGAAACGTAGGGCGTACTGGTCTAGGGCCTTAAAGAAGTCTCCCTCAAGATTCCTACTGGCGATTCGATTAAACTCAGCAAACACCTGAAAAAGTAGAGAGGGGTGGGTAGGGACGGAGAGGTGGCAGAGGTATTAATATTCCAACAAGTGTTTGGATTTCTAGCCACACACCTTGAATTTCTTCTTGATTGGCATTATTTTATTGGTTGAGAACAAAAATAGCTTCCCTGTCTCTCTGTGAAGAGTGCTGGCCATCGTTCAACCATGTTCTGTACAGCAGGCTCCTTTTTTACAATTTCTTGTCTGCGTAGTGGGAATGATTGGTCCATCATTTGTGAAATGAGAATGCCATTTGGTTGTTTTGTCTTCTTTTCTTCCACGAGAACCATTCTGGCATTTTCAAGGCTTGTTTCATCATGTCCTTTAGGTAAGTTAGGCAGGTAGTTTGCTTCACCTCTTTTTGGCCGTTTGATATTCTTGCTTGAGGATTCTCCCTCTGGGTTGCCTTTACTTCTTTTGCCTCCATTGATTGCTACATCCTCACATCCAGCTTTTCGAAGCTTTGTTCAAGTTCAAGTTCAAGTGTACTTTATTGTCAAAAATCTATGTAACAGGGTTAGCACAGAAGTTTGAAATTGCGTTTGGCCAGTCTCCAATGTGTAGTTAAAAAACATTTGAATAAGACATTGACAATAATCTCACACGCACGCGCGCTCACACACACACCCGCACACACGCACATAGCAGCAGAAGTACAATCAGTGGTCACAAGGTGCAACAGTAAAGTAAAGTGCAACAGTAAAGTGCCAGTGGCATGGTGAAGTTCATGGGGTTTTCTTCAGTGTGTTGATGAGTCTGATGGCTTGTGGAAAGAAGCTGTTACTCAGTCTGCTTGTGCGGGACCGCAGGCTGCGGTACCGCTTCCCTGATGGTAGAAGGGAGAACAGACTGTGTGCTGGATGAGTTGTGTCTTTGATGATGGTCATTGCCCGCTTGGAACAGTGTGAAGTGTACAGTTCCTTAATGGCTGGTAGGGGTGACCTGATGATCTTTTCTGCTGTCCTCACCACCCTCTGCAGTGCCTTCTTGTCTGCAGCTAGACAGCTGCCGTGCCAGACAGAGACGTTGCTGGTCAGGATGCTCTCAATAGCACCTCTGAAGAAGGTGGTGAGGGCAGAAGTGGGGAGGTCAGCTCTTCTCATCCTTCTCAGGAAGTGGAGTTGTGTCTGCGCCTTCTTGACCAGTGCGGTGGTGTTGGTAGTCCATGAGAGGTCATTCGTGATGTGCACTCCCAGGAACTTTGTGCTTTTCACAGACTCTACTGCACTGCCGTTGATGATGAGTGGGATTGTGTGTTGGTTGTTTCTTCCTGAAGTCTACAGTAATTTCTTTTGTTTTGTTGACGTTGAGAAGCAGATTGTTCCTCTCACACCAGTTGATGAGTAGCTGTACCTCCTCTCTGTATGCTGAGTCATCATTGTCTTTGATGAGGCCCACCACTGTTGTCATCTGCAAATTTGATGATGTGATTCGTTTCCAATTTGGCACAGCAGTCGTGGGTCATCAGCGTGAACAGCAGGGGGGATAGCACACATCCTTGAGGCACCCCCGTGTTTATGATGGTGGTCGCTGAGGAGTTGTTTCCGACTCTGACTGTCTGCGGTCTGTTTGTAAGAAAGTCCAGCAGCCAGTTGCACAGTGAAGTAGGGCTTTGACTTTGGCCCAAAAATCATATTCAAAGTTTGTTTGTTTATTAATATTAATATTCGAATATTTATTAATACTATTTTGACCATTAAATGCCTTAAGTAAGACCTGGGCTGAATCTGAATACTTAGTACATACTATTTCTGTTCAGTGTCTACTACTTCACCGTACTACAGCTATGCGTAGTACGCCTCTGAAACTCCAACGGACGTTGGGAGATGACGTATCTCCCCTCAGATGCCGGCAAAATTACCTTGATAAGTTACCTGTTTTCCGTCTTGTCATCGTTGCTATTAAATTAAAAATGTCTCTTTTACTTAATTACTTACTTTACTTTTTTAATGTCTCTTTTTTTCGCCGCTTTCTACGACTTCTTTCTAAGCCGCTGTTGTTAGTGTCGGGTCAGCCATCTCTTCTTCGTTCGTTACCAGACTCCGGTTGCATTGTGGGATAGCGTAGGGACCTACCGATGTATACTGTGGCGGTAGTACGCATTCTTTAACATTTTCCGTACTACACAATGCGGACTGAGCATTCGGACGCGCTATATTTGTGGCGTACTACAAAATGCATACTATAAGTATGAGTATTCGGATTCAGCCCTGGATTGGGTTTTGCGAGATTGTTTTGCGAGGTTGGTTTACCGGCGTTGCTATGGTTACCGGTCTTGCGTGTTCCAACGGTTTATTAGGTTTCTAATAAATCGCTGTCTAATCAATACTTCAGTCACTGCCTCTTCTGTGGTCATTACAATATTATGAATAGACTGCGTCAGGTTCTCCGACGTCTCTCCCTCTTGGTCTGCCCATAACAGGTTCAAATATTAAGGGCTGCCTAATATTTGTTCGAATTTTGATTTATTTTTTGATATTCAAATTATATTCGAATTACAAAGTTCGAAGTCAAAGCCCTGCAGTGAAGTGCTGATGCATATTTTACTCAGCTTGTCCACCAGATGTTGCGGGATGACGGTGTTGAACGCAGAGCTGAAGTCTATGAACAGCATCCGCGCGTGACTGTTTTTGTTCTCCAGATGAGCCAGGCAGAGGTGGAGTGCTGCTGCTATGGCTTCATCAGTGGAGCGCTTGGGGCGGTAGGCAAATTGGTATGGATCCAGAGTAGTGGGGAGGGTGGATGTTAGGTGGGGCTTTACCAGTCTCTCAAAGCACTTCATCATGTTGGGGGTGAGTGCTATGGGTCTGTAGTCGTTCAGTGATGATACCGGTGACTTCTTGGGTAGTGGTACGATGGTGGTAGCTTTGAAACTTGCTGGTATGATGGCTTGGTTCAGAGAGGTGTTGTAGATGTCTGTGAGGACGTCGGTGAGTGAGTCTGCACAGTCTCTGAGCACACGCCCGGGTATGTTGTCTGGACCTGCAGCTTTCCTGGGGTTCACCTTGAGTAGGGTCGTCCTCACATCCGCTGGGTCCAGTTAAAGTGTTGTGCTGTCAGGGTTTACGGGTTTTTTTGTTATCTTGCGGGTTTTTCGCAAGATAATTTATTTTGATTTTAATCTTAAATTGATTTGCTTTTGTTGTAATCCAATTGCTCTGATGTAAGCAAACAGCTTACAAACAACAAAACAGAACCCATTGGTCCGACGGTCCGTTTGTCCGACTTTTCAAAAAGGAGGCGCATTAGGCCGACGGTTCGATACGCCGTTAAGGCAAAGGCGCAATTCCACATGTGTGATTGTGAAACCAAAAATAAAGGACGATAGGCTAAGTTCCAGCAGTGATCTTCACCAAGCCAGACTGTTGCTGTGGGCTTGAACGGTCACAAGAGGTGAATTTATGAAGCGCACGTTATACAAGGACTAATACTTTTCCCGTTGTGTGTGTGTGTGTGTGTGTGTGTTCGTGCCCGTGTTGAGAATTAGACCATACGCTCTCTGTCCATGGTGCTGAAACACCCTGTCGAAAGGAAGTGAAGCGTTGTCACTTTGCTCTCCAATATTCATTGGAACGTGATATATAGGCCTATGTTGTATTTTGGAGAGAGAGTGAGAGAGCTCGAGCGAGGTATAAAACTCTTTATATGTAGGCCTATTCGGCATATTGAACAGTCGGCCTAATGCGCCTCCTTTTTGAAAAGTCGGACAAACGGACCCTTCGGACCAATGGGTTCAGTTTTCGGAACATTGTACCGTTGGCATAGTGGCATGTCGATCTAATGGAAATATTTCGGACCTTGAGCCGTCGGAATTACGGTCAGGCCCCGGAGGGCTCGCCTGCGTGTGACCAGCGCTCGCCCGACCGTTACACTGAAGTTTATCCTCAATTTTAACGTGACATATGTCTTGGAAGTTACCTAATTTCAACACTGAGGAAGTTAAGGATTGAAAAAATAATAAAGCATTGACCAAGTTTCATCAATATATAGCCACGTTATGTCCATAATATAGTTAGTTAGCGTTAGCCGACATTACTCCACTCACTGCTAGCACCACTAGCACGCACAACAGCTGGGGCTGACTTACAAAAACAAACCGCGTCTGCACATGGGAAAAATTGTACTCACCAAACGAGTGTGCCAAGGACAAGAAAAACTGTAATGCTGAAAATTAAGTGCCGTTGGAGCAATGTTTAGGTCGAGCTCAATGAGTTCCCGCTCCACCTGTTCAGTTGCGGGCATGAAGTGACATGTACCATCTACCGTAGAGAGGACTGATCTGCGCATGCCCACAATTTAAAAACTTACTTTTTCTAAATGAATCCAGCTCATGTAGACTGAGCTAGTAAGATTAAGATTAAGTTCAGTTTACTATTTTTAATTAAATACCATGTTTGAATTTACAGTAACAATATCGATATTGGTATAAAAACAAGTTTCTATGATGATTTTGCATACTGAAGAACATGAATTATGAAAAAGTTATTTCTTTCTTTATTTACCACAACTTCAAAATACATTGTTTCTTCAACAAGTTACAGGGCATCCATAACAAACAAGTTACTAACAGTGTTAGTTTTAGGCTACTTATACAACTTTACAACTTGTCAATATCTTGACAAGGTTTTATAACTTAAATCAAATTTGCCGATATTCATGGAAACCAGACACTTGTCTAATAACTTACAAAAAGTGTTTCAAGTTATAAGGTGTTCGGGTCTGTGGGACCCGTTTTCAGTTTTTTAGCTTTATAAAAGTGATACAAATAATTATTTTTTTGAACTAAGATTCATTGGCTTTGGCTCATTTTCTGTGAGGAACATAAATCAGAAAACATTTTCAAGGACCCCCCCCCTGTATACCCCCCCATCACATTTATATTACACACAGGGTGTTCGGGTCCAGTGGACCCGGAGCTAGTTGAAGTGTGGAAATCATAGGTTCTGTGCACCCTCATTTTCCCTTTCGTGTGTGTGTGTGTGTGTGTGTGTGTGTGTGTGTGTGTGTGTGTGTGTGTGTGTGTGTGTGTGTGTGTGTGTGTGTGTGTGGGTGTGGTGTGTGTGTGTGTGTGTGTGTGTGTGTGTGTGTGTGTGTGTGTGGTAAAGCAGGTGAATGTGTGCACCCACTGTTCCCGCACAAGGTTGCAACATTGGAGCACCCAACACTATCTACACCCATATTCCCACACATTTCACCCTCTGTCTTGCGGGAACCAAGCTTGGGGATCTGACAATATAAAAAATCTCTGTCAGCGTGGTTCCATACCACAACTGATCAAGATGGCAAAGCGATCGTCTGTTCAGACTGCCTTACAGTTGATATTTCAGACCCGTACCTTGATGTTTTCATGATTAATTAATTGAGAGTTTTGCAGGAAATCACACTTTTTATTAATTTATTCATTCATTTCATTAATTCATTTAATAAATAAAAGTTACTATAAAACCCTAAACATTTCTAAAACAATTTAATATTTAGTGCATGATTTGAATTCTTTACAGTTTATGATTAGACGGTTATCGTGTGTGTGTGTGTGTGTGTCCGAGATGTATTGAATCTCCGGTTATTATTATTTGATTCGACGGTTATCACGTGTGTGTGTCCTCGGAGATGTATTGAATCTCCGGTTATTATTATTATGATTAGACGGTTATCGTGTGTGTGTGTGTGTGTGTGTGTGTGTGTGTGTGTGTGTGTGTGTGTGTGTGTGTGTGTGTGTGTGTGTGTGTGTGTGTGTGTGTGTGTGTGTGTGTGTGTGTGTGTGTGTGTGTGTGTGTCCGAGATGTATTGAATCTCCGGTTATTATGATTAGACGGTTATCACGTGTGTGTGTCCTCGGAGATGTATTGAATCTCCGGTTATTATTATTATGATTAGACGGTGTGTGTGTGTGTGTGTTATTTGATATGAAAGGTTAAATGATTAAAGGTCAAAATGATTTGATATGAAGGTTAAATGATTAAAGGTCTAAATGATTTGATATGAAATGATCATCAGAGAGATCATCATAATCCCATCATAATCCTGAGACGCGCACACAGTTTTCAGACTGCCGGCTCAAAGCGTTTAGGAATTATGCTGAAATAGACTGTCATGGAGGTCGCGCCGTCAAAGGTCACGGCTGACCTTTGACACTTGGGGAAGGACGCACGGGTCTGAAACTCTGCAAGGCGATTGCCAGTGTTGTGCTATGAACCATACTGCAGTTTCAGACCCCTACCTTGATGTTTTCATGATTAATTAATTGAAGAGACAGTTTTCAGGAAATCACACTTTTTATTAATTTATTCATTCATTTCATTAATTCATTTAATAAATAAAAGTTACTATAAAACCCTAAACATTTCTAAAACAATTTAATATTTAGTGCATGATTTGAATTCTTTACAGTTTATGATTAGACGGTTATCGTGTGTGTGTGTGTGTGTGTGTGTGTGTGGTGTGTGTGTGTGTGTGTGTGTGTGTGTGTGTGTGTGTGTGTGTGTGTGTGTGTGTGTGTGTGTGTGTGTGTGTGTGTGTGTGTGTGTGTGTGTGTGTCCGAGATGTATTGAATCTCCGGTTATTATTATTTGATATGAAAGGTTAAATGATTAAAGGTCTAAATGATTTGATATGAAAGGTTAAATGATTAAAGGTCTAATGATTTGATATGAAAGGTTAAATGATTAAAGGTCTAAATGATTTGATATGAAAGGTGAAATGATTAAAGGTCTAAATGATTTGATATGAAAGGTGAAATGATTAAAGGTCTAAATGATTTGATATGAAAGGTGAAATGATTAAAGGTCTAAATGATTTGATATGAAAGGTGAAATGATTAAAGGTCTAAATGATTTGATACGAAAGGTTACATGATTAAAGTTCTAAATGATTTGATATGAAAGGTTACATGATTAAAGGTCTCAATGATTTGATATGAAAGGTTAAATGATTAAAGGTCTCAATGATTTGATATGAAAGGTTAAATGATTAAAGGTCTAAATGATTTGATATGAAAGGTTAAATGATTAAAGGTCTAAATGATTTGATATGAAAGGATGAAATGATCATCAGAGAGATCATCATAATCCCATCATAATCCTGAGACGCGCACCCAGTTTTCAGACTGCCGGCTCAAAGCGTTTAGGAATTATGCTGAAATAGACTGTCATGGAGGTCGCGCCGTCAAGGTCACGGCTGACCTTTGACACTTGGGAAGGACGCACGGGTCTGAAACTCTGCAAGGCGATTGCCAGTGTTGTCCTATGAACCATACTGCAGTTTCAGACCCCTACCTTGATGTTTTCATGATTCATTAATTGAAGAGACAGTTTTCAGGAAATCACACTTTTTATTAATTTATTCATTCATTTCATTCATTCATTCATTCTTACTATAAAACCCTAAACATTTCTAAAACAATTTAATATTTAGTGCATGATTTGAATTCTTTACAGTTTATGATTAGACGGTTATCGTTTGTGTGTGTGTGTGTGTGTGTGTGTGTGTGTGTGTGTGTGTGTGTGTGTGTGTGTGTGTGTGTGTGTGTGTGTGTGTGTGTGTGTGTGGTGTGGTGTGTGTGTGTGTGTGTGTGTGTCCGAGATGTATTGAATCTCCGGTTATTATTATTGCGTAAATGTGCACAGGCCTCAGCCTGTCCTCCGAGATGTATTGAATCTCCGTTATTATTATTATGATTAGATGGTTATCACGTGTGTGTGTCCTCGGAGATGTATTGAATCTCCGGTTATTATTATTATGATTAGACGGTTGATCACGTGTGTGTGTGTGTGTGTGTGTGTCCTCCGAGATGTATTGAATCTCCGGTTATTATTATTATGATTAGACGGTTATCACGTGTGTGTGTGTGTGTGTGTCCGAGATGTATTGAATCTCCGGTTATTATTATTATGATTAGACGTTATCACGTGTGTGTGTGTGTGTGTGTGTGGTGTATGTGTGTGTGTGTGTGTGTGTGTGTGTGTGTGTGTGTGTGTGTGTGTGTGTGTGTGTGTGTGTGTGTGTGTGTGTGTGTGTGTGTGTGTCCTCCGAGATGTATTGAATCTCCGTTATTATTATTATGATTAGACGGTTATCACGTGTGTGTGTGTGTGTGTCCGAGATGTATTGAATCTCCAGTTATTATTATTATGATTAAGACGTTATCACGTGTGTGTGTGTGTGTGTGTGTGTGTGTGTGTGTGGTGTCCGAGATGTATTGAATCTCCGGTTATTATTATTATGATTAGACGGTTATCACGTGTGTGTGTGTGTGTGTGTGTGTGTGTCCGAGATGTATTGAATCTCCGGTTATTATTATTATGATTAGACGTTATCACGTGTGTGTGTGTGTGTGTGTGTGGTGTGTGTGTGTGTGGTGTGTGTGTGTGTGTGTGTGTGTCCTCCGAATGTATTGAATCTCCGGGTATTATTATTATGATTAGACGGTTATCACGTGTGTGTGTGTGTGTGTGGTGTTTGTGTCCTCGGAGATGTATTGAATCTCCGGTTATTATTATTATGATTAGACGGTTATCACGTGTGTGTTTGTGTGTTGTGTGTGTGTGTGTGTGGTGTGTGTGTGTGTGTGTGTGTGTGTGTGTGTGTGATAGAGGACCGGCTGTAGCTGTGATCTCTCCGTGTCTCTCTCTCCCGCAGCACGCTGACCATCTACGGCATCAGCCAGGACAACGACGCCATCTACCAGTGCATCGCCGAGAACAGCGCCGGCTACACGCAGCCAGCGCCCGCCTCACCGTGCGGTGGGCCGACGGGCCTCCCCGGGGCCCCCACACAGGTGCGGGCCCAGGCGTTGTCGCCCGGCGCCATCCAGGTGTCCTGGAAGGAGCCGGAGCAGAAACACACAGGACATCATCGGCTACGTGCTGCACATCCGGCGGTCTTCAGGTCAGGACACACACACGCACATGTGCATGCATACACACACACCAAACATGTGCATAGCATACACACACACACCAAACATGTGCATAGCATACACACACGCACCAAACATGTGCATAGCATACACACACGCAGCAAACATGTGCATAGCACACACGCACACACGCACACGTATATGTCCACACACGAGCACGCGCACACGCACACACACGCATATATGAAACATTTAAGAAGAATGCAAATGAGGCATTATCATTAAAATACAAACATAATCAAAACGCATACAAGCTTCGGGTCCAATGTTTCCAGAAGCAGGATGAGTATATCTTGTGTCACTCTGAGAGATATCAACATTTGTTATCTAGTTTAGTTAAGCAATTACGTATTTCAATAATATCTCATGACTTTTACAGATGACAGAACAGAAAACCATTGGGGAATGTCCCATTTGTGGGAAAGGTCTAAATGATATGATATGAAAGGTTAAATGATTAAAGGTCTAAATGATTTGATCTATCTATCTCTCTACTTTCCAATAAAATACTTTTTTCTTAGTTATTATTCATAGCTACACCCATTTAGAAAGGGTTTATTCAGTTTACCACTATGGAATTACTTACCTGGTAACAACCTCTGCAGGAAGTTTTCCTCTAGTGTCATGGTACATCGTCTTAAATACTGGGTACAAAGCTGTTTGTTTCCATGGTATTACCAGGTTCTTACCATATCATTATAATAGATACATTCCATTGTCCATGCAGTCAACACAAACTTGTACCATGTACGTTCTGCGACGTTACCATAGTAAAACACGACAATTTACCCAGTAAGTTAGCTGAAACTGTACTGTAAAAGGAAGCCTCGTTTGTTTCCATGGTATTACCAGGTTCTTACCACATAATTTGTAATACATTATTCCCTTTTCCATGCAGTCAACACAAACTTGTACCATGTACGTTCTGCGACGTTACCAAGTAAAACACGACAATTTACCAAGTAATTAAGCTGAAACTGTACTGTAAAAGGAAGCCTTGTTTTTTTCCATGGTATTACCAGGTTCTTACCATATAATTTGTAATACATTATTCCATTTTCCATGCAGTCAACACAAACTTGTACCATGTACGTTCTGCGACGTTACCAAGTAAAACACGACAATTTACCCAGTAAGTAAGCTGAAACTGTACTGTAAAAGGAAGCCTCGTTTGTTTCCATGGTATTACCAGGTTCTTACCATATAATTTGTAACACATTATTCCCTTTTCCATGCAGTCAACACAAACTTGTACCATGTACGTTCTGCGACGTTACCAAGTAAAACACGACAATTTACCCAGTAATTAAGCTGAAACTGTACTGTAAAAGGAAGCCTCGTTTGTTTCCATGGTATTACCAGGTTCTTACCATATAATTTGTAATACATTATTCCCTTTTCCATGCAGTCAACACAAACTTGTACCATGTACGTTCTGCGACGTTACCAAGTAAAACACGACAATTTACCCAGTAATTAAGCTGAAACTGTACTGTAAAAGGAAGCCTCGTTTGTTTCCATGGTATTACCAGGCTCTTACCATACAAGTTGTAACTGGTTATTCCCTTTTCCATGCTCATCATCTCATCATCTCATTTTCTTCCGCTTATCCGGGGTCGGGTCGCGGGGGGAGCAGCTCAAGCAGGGGGCCCCAGACTTCCCTTTCCCGGGCCACATTGACCAACTCTGACGGGGGGATCCCGAGGCGTTCCCAGGCAGTGTTGAGATATAATCTCTCCACCTAGTCCTGGGTCTTCCCCGAGGTCTCCTCCCCACTGGACGTGCCCTGAAACACCTCCCAAGGAAGGCGCCCAGTGGGCATCCTTACCAGATGCCCGAACCACCTCAGCTGACTCCTTTCTAAGTAAAGGAGCAGCGGCTCTAATCCGAGTTCCTCACGGATGGCTGAGCTTCTCACCCTATCCCTAAGGGAGACGCCAACCACCCTTCTGAGAAAACTCATCTCGGCCGCTTGTACCCGCGATCTCGTCCTTTCGGTCATCACCCAGCCCTCATGACCATAGGTGAGGATAGGAACGAAAATCGACCGGTAGATCGAGAGCTTTGCCTTGCGGCTCAGCTCTCTTTTCGTCACAACGGTGCGGTAAAGCGAACGCAATACCGCCCCCGCTGCTCCGATTCTCCGGCCAATCTCACGTTCCATAGTACCCTCACTCGCGAACAAGACCCCGAGGTACTTGAACTCCTTCACTTGGGGCTAAGGACTCATTTCCTACCCGGAGTACGCAATCCATCGGTTTCCTGCTAAGAGGTCATGGCCTCAGATTTAGCGGTGCTGATCCTCATCCCAGCCGCTTCACACTCGGCCGCCAGCCGATCCAGTGAGTGCTGAAGGTCACAGGCCGATGATCCCATGAGGACCACTTCATCCGCAAAAAAGCAGTGACGAGATCCTCAGACCACCGAACTGCAAACCCCTCCCCACCACGACTACGCCCGATATCCTGTCCATGTATATCACAACAGGATTGGTGACAAGCGCGCAGCCCTGGCGGAGCCCAGCACCCACCGAGAACGAAAATGACTGGCTGCCGAGGACGCGAACACAGCTCTCGCTTTGGGAGTACAGGGATTGGATGGCCCTGAGGATAGACCCCTTTACCCCATACTCCCGCAGCACCTCCACAGTTTCTCCCGGGGACCCGGTCATACGCCTTCTCCAGATCCACAAAACACATGTAGACCGGTATGGGCATACTCCCAGGCCCCCTCCAGGATCCTTGCGAGAGTGAATGAGCGTGTCCGTAGTTCCACGGTCCGGGGCGAAAACCGCATTGTTCCTCTTCAATCTGAGGTTCGACGATCGGCCGAACCCTCCTTTCCAGTACCTTGGAGTAGACTTTACCAGGGAGGCTGAGAAGTGCAATCAACACAAACCATATATGTTCTGCAACATCGTTCACCAGTAGTTAAGCACTTTAATTGTTGTTATAAAACCCCAAACCACTGTTGATGAAAGACATATTAAAATTAAACAAAATCAAAGGCTTATCTTTCAAACAATGCATATCTCACAAACATTCACTGAAAACTGAAGAAATCGGACAAACAAAAGAGCCGTCCACATCAACTCAATTTAAATGTTACTGATGGTGTTTTCATAAAACACATGACAGTGTTATGGCAAGTGACCACAAGGAAGACTGCTTCAACCTCTACAATTTGAATAAGTGTGAATGCCATGCAGCAATCTGCCTATGGGAGCATCTTCGTGGTCATTCGCAAAACCAATGAGTCCACTCGATGAATGAGAGGATGACTCTTTAGTGTCTTCTCTGTGAGGTATCCCTGCAGTCTCCACATCTGGGATTTTGAAGGCTGACCAAGACCTGACCAGGTACCTCCAAATCTCCCCTTCAAGAATCAGAAGACAAGAAAATAAACATTAGGACTGTCAATTAATGAACATTTCTAGAACATGTAGAAGTCAAGGATTATTTCGTTTATCAGTTAAGAAAGGATGCTGGTCCTCTGGCCATTGTGTTTGGTCATATGAAAAGAGAAAAAGGCATAGCCATAAATACAGTTAATAGGACGGGATGGGGACAGGCAAGTTAGCTCCGGTTAGCCCTTTAGCATCGAGGCTAGCGGAGCTTCTTTCATTCAACATAACTCAGACATGTTGTTTAAAACCTATAGCACCCAATTTATTAAATATCGGATTTAATCGGGCTCTCTCCCATAAGTACAGTTAAGAGGACGGAAGAGACAGGCTCTGTTAGCCCAGGTTAGCGCGATGCTAAAGAGCAGCTCTACCGGAGCATGCCACCTCAACAGGTGCAAGTTAGCCTCCGGTTTGATATTCGCCGGATATTCGGTTTACCACCCAATCGGATTCATCAACATAAGTGCAATACATTACGGGCTTAGTATGTTGAGGACGGTTAGGACACCGTATCGCGAAACATCACAAACACATGTTGTCGCCATAATGTCTGTGCAACTACGTCATTGACGTTCTCTGGCTGCTACCTGTTTTAGTGACCGTCAACAAGTTACACTCACCGACTGGTGGCAGAGACGTTACCATGGAATTGTTTCTGGAATAAATCATATATAAAATAACTATAAAAATCACAAAAAAAATACATTTCGTCACCTGATTGTAGTAGTAGTTGCAATGGTGGGCTGCTACTTACTGCAGGTAACTTTGCTAATATATTGCATTATTGTTAAACGGGATGCAATTAAAATTCAAATATAGTTTGGTCGATTTTGTCGAATATTAAACTATTAACTGCATCTATGATTAACTATGTTGCAAATATTTGTGTGATTCATTTCCTGAAACAATTCCATGGTAACGTCTCTGCCGGTGAGTGTAATTTGTGGACGGTCCCTAAAACAGGTAGCAGCCAAGAACGTAAATGACGTTGTTGCACAGACATTGATGGCGACAACATGTGTTTGTGATTTTTCGCGATACGGTGTCCTAAACCGTCCTCAACATACTAAGCCCGTAATGTATTGCACTTATGTTGATGAATCCGATTGGGTGGTAAACCCGAATATCTGGCGATATCAAACCGGAGGCTAACTTGCACCTGTTGAGGTGGCAATGCTCCGGTAGAGCTGCTCTTTAGCACGCGCTAACCGGGGCTAACAGAGCCTGTCTCTTCCCGTCCTATTAACTGTACTTATGGGAGAGAGCCCGATTAAATCCGGATATTTTAATAAATTGGGTGTTATAGGTTTTAGACAACATGTCCGAGTTATTTGAATGACTGAAGCTCCGCTAGCTCGATGCTAAAGGGCTAACCGTAGCTAACGGCCTGTCCCCTCCCGTCCTATTAACTGTATTTATGGCTATTCCTTTTTCTCTTTTCAATATGACCAAACACAATGGCCAGAGGACCAGCATCCTTTCTTAACTGATAAACAAAATAATCTTTGAGTTCTACATGTTCTAGAAATGTTCATTAATTGACAGTCCTAATGTTTATTTTCTTGTCTTCTGATTCTTGAAGGGGAGATTTGGAGGTACCTGGTCAGGTCTTGGTCAGCCTTCAAATCCCAGATGTGGAGACTGCAGGGATACCTCACAGAGAAGACACTAAAGAGTCATCTCTCATTCATCGAGTGGACTCATTGGTTTGCGAATGACCACAAAGATGCTCCCATAGGCAGATTGCTGCATGGCATTCACCACTTATTCAAATTGTAGAGGTTGAAGCAGTCTTCCTTGTGGTCACTTGCCATAACACTGTCATGTGTTTTATGAAAACACCATCAGTAACATTTAAATTGAGTTGATGTGGACGGCTCTTTTTTTGGCCAATTTCTTCAGTGTTCAGTGCCTGTTTGTGAGATATGCATTTGTTTGAAAGATAAGCCTTTGATTTTGTTTAATTTTAATATGTCTTTCATCAACAGTGGTTTGGGGTTTTATAATAACAATTAAAGTGCTTAACTACTGGTGAACGATGTTGCAGAACATATATGGTTTGTTGATTGCATGGAAAAGGGAATAACCAGTTACCACTTATATGGTAAGAGCCTGGTAATACCATGGAAACAAACGAGGCTTCCTTTTACAGTACAGTTTCAGCTTAATTACTGGGTAAATTGTCGTGTTTTACTTGGTAACGTCGCAGAACATACATGGTACAAGTTTGTGTTGACTGCATGGAAAAGGGAATAATGTATTACAAATTATATGGTAAGAACCTGGTAATACCATGGAAACAAACAAGGCTTCCTTTTACAGTACAGTATCAGCTTAATTACTGGTTAAATTGTCGTGTTTTACTTGGTAACGTCGCAGAACGTACATGGTACAAGTTTGTGTTGACTGCATGGAAAAGGGAATAATGTATTACAAATTATATGGTAAGAACCTGGTAATACCATGGAAACAAACGAGGCTTCCTTTTACAGTACAGTTTCAGCTAACTTACTGGGTAAATTGTCGTGTTTTACTTGGTAACGTCGCAGAACGTACATGGTACAAGTTGTGTTGACTGCATGGAAAAGGGAATTATGTATTACAAATTATATGGTAAGAACCTGGTAATACCATGGAAAAAAACGAGGCTTCCTTTTGCAGTACAGTTTCAGCTTAATTACTGGGTAAATTGGTGTGTTTTACTTGGTAACGTCGCAGAACGTACATGGTACAAGTTTGCGTTGACTGCATGGAAAAGGGAATAATGTATTACAAATTATATGGTAAGAACCTGGTTATACCATGGAAACAAACGAGGCTTCCTTTTACAGTACAGTTTCAACTTAATTACTGGGTAAATTGTCGTGTTTTACTTGGTAACGTCGCAGAACGTACATGGTACAAGTTTGTGTTGACTGCATGGAAAAGGGAATAATGTATTACAAATTATATGGTAAGAACCTGGTAATACCATGGAAACAAACGAGGCTTCCTTTTACAGTACAGTTTCAGCTTACTTACTGGGTAAATTGTCGTGTTTTACTTGGTAACGTCGCAGAACGTACATGGTACAAGTTTGTGTTGACTGCATGGACAATGGAATGTATCTATTATAAATGATATGGTAAGAACCTGGTAATACCATTGAAGCAAACGGCTTCGTACCCAGTATTTAAGAAGATGTACCATGACACTAGAGGAAAAGGTTGTTACCAGGTAAGTAATTCCATAGTGGTAAATTGAATAAACCCTTTCTAAATGGGTGTAGCTATGAATAATAACTAAGAAAAAGTATTTTATTGGAAAGCACTATGCTAATTTCTAGATAGTACATCATTAAATTTGGGCTGTTACCAACATAAACCTTGGATAATAGGTTTTTCTAAGAATTGGTTGCCTAATTTCCTAGGAAGTACACAATTCGGAGTTATTACCAACCTAAAACAGTTACAACTACACGCTACTTAGTCGAGTTGATGGGTAATAGTGGAGGTTTTACTTGGTACATCAGCTGTAATTCCTCTGTATTTACCTTCTTATTACCAGTGGTAATTACACAGTAATACACTATAATTTACGGATAATTCCTCTGTATTTACCTTCTTATTACCAGTGGTAATTACCCAGTAATACACTATGATTTACCATGTATTTACCGGGTAACTACCTCTGTATTTACCTTCTTATTACCAGTGGTAATTACCCAGTAATACACTATAATTTACCATGCATGTACCGGGTAAATACCTAGTAATTAGGAGACTGTAAAAGGAAGGGTTACCTGATCGTTTACATGGATAAGGAGTCCTACTGAATCAATTACTGCCGTTTATATCTAACTAATGATTGTTTTTGTAAAGTGTAACGTCGAGCCTCAGCAGCTTTCTCACTCCTTATGTGCTACTGTATAAAACCTGGTTTTGCGCCTGCACTAATTGCTTACGGCCATACCACCCTGAACACGCCCGATCTCGTCTGATCTCGGAAGCTAAGCAGGGTCGGGCCTGGTTAGTACTTGGATGGGAGACCGCCTGGGAATACCAGGTGCTGTAAGCTTTTCCTTTTTCAACTCGAGCTCATTGCCTCCGTGGCCTACCGTGACCTACCGTGACTGATTTTACTGCCAACCGCTTTGGAGGATTTAAGCAACATACAAAGACTGACAACGTCTCTCAAAACTATTTTTGTGAAACATGAGGACAGTATAGTGATACTGCCAGCAGGGAGCACCAGAGAGCTGAAACGACAGTTGTACATTTCTTAAACTTTCACCAACACAAACACGCACGCTCACTTCAGATCATGGGAGGACGTCAAAAATCACCACCCATTCTCTGACACTTTAACCGTTAACCTTGGTTCAAACATTTAACATCACACGCACACGCAGTGTATTTCAGATAATTAATGAATTCAGATGTCACAATGATCGTTTACATGGATAAGGAGTCCTACTGAATCAATTACTGCCGTTTATATCTAACTAATGATTGTTTTTGTAAAAGTGTAACGTCGAGCCTCAGCAGCTTTCTCACTCCTTATGTGCTACTGTATAAAACCTGGTTTTACGCCAGCACTAATTGCTTACGGCCATACCACCCTGAACACGCCCGATCTCGTCTGATCTCGGAAGCTAAGCAGGGTCGGGCCTGGTTAGTACTTGGATGGGAGACCGCCTGGGAATACCAGGTGCAGTAAGCTTTTTCTTTTTCAACTCGAGCTCATTGCCTCCGTGGCCTACCGTGACCTGATGTTTACTGCCACCGCTTTGGAGGATTTAAGCAACATACAAAACTGACAACGTCTCTCAAAACTGTTTTTGTGAAACATGAGGACAGTATAGTGATACTGCCAGCAGGGAGCACCAGAGAGCTGAACCGACAGTTGTACATTTCTTAAACTTTCACCAACACAAACACGCACGCTCACTTCAGAGGGGTGTTCCACGAACGGAGGTTTAACAAACACTGAGTTAACGCTGAACTCTAGGTTGATTGACCCTGTGCCGACCAACCCAGAGTTTTCGGTTCCACAGCAGCGGTTATGCATTAGTTCAATCAACTCGGGGTTGGTTAACACAGGGTTGTGCGCGTCCACGCCAAACTTAAAAAGACGTGATGTATGGATCATGGAAACCCTGATCGATATGGCGAAACAGGCCGCTTATTTAAATGAAATGGAACTCCAGGTTCTCCTGGAGAGCTATGACGAGGAGAAGGACATTATCACAAGAAAAGGGAACGCTAAAACCTCTGGAACCCGGAGAACCAAAGCCTGGCAGCGGATCGCTGACCGTGTAAATGCGTTAGTTACACGTCAAAAGCATGATCCTTAATATTTGAGCCATGAATATAAATCCCAGTTAAGCATTCTTAAAGATCCTACCACATAACCCCTTTCTTCTAAAACAATATGTAGGCCTACTCCGATTGCTTCCAAGCGGTCAGAGGATCAAGTATAAAATGAAGTATAAAAAACATACAAACTGGTAAGCTTTTCCCCATCGTATTGGTATAAATTTAAATAAGCCATTTTTTAAGCCAATCGTGAAAAGGCCGACAGTCGGCAGACTGGATCTGGCCCTCAAATTGTCTTGACCCCGGTGGAGGAGCTGTTAATAAACATAAATTCAGG